>NC_056747.1:504831752-504881752 GCF_019279795.1 Protopterus annectens | reverse complement strand
TTATGGCTCCCAAATATGCAACGAAGTCTAGAAGATTTAGGAGCTTTGCTTGGAAGTGTTTGCATAGCCATTTTTATACCCCAAGCAGACTCCAAAGATTTTTCTTTGGGTAGACTGCAAATGTTGGAGGTGTGATGGGGAAGAAAGAGGTACTTAGGAACATATTTTTGGGAGAGTAATGAGTTGGCAGACTTAAAATAATTCATGCAGACTACTCTGTCAGAAATACTGGGTAAGCAAATTGGTGTAACTGAGGAAATTAGCTTTCTGAACGGTGAGCCAGAATCAAAATTGCCTAGACATAGTAAGGCCTTGCTGAGTTTAATCCTGGTGGCTGCCTAAAGGGCAGTTGTTAGAAAATGGAAAACAAAGTCTAAATCAACGATACTAGAAGTAGTGAATATAGTAACAGTGATAAAAGAACTGGACGTGGGATCTTTAGAAAAAGAGTAGGAGCAAATTACACAGAATAAATGTGAACTGCAGGAATAATACATGCAGAATAATGTATTGGAGTGAGAGTGAAGTTTAAGGGAAAGCAGGAATTGAATGAGCTATGTAATGTTTGACAGACAATGACTGTACAGAAAATTATATACTATGTATAATGTGTGCAACTGAAAATGTCAGTGCAGTTTGTTTTCATTTATATACATGGATGACTACTGAATTATCACTTATGACATAGGCAACGTTTTTTTTTTTGTTCAAGATAAAAAAAGACAGTGAATTGGTTGATTTGACGGACTCATTAATAGGGAAACAGAAATGAACAGTTAAGGAGTTTACTACTGAGAAAAGCTGATTTTAACACTGGAAAAAGCCTTAGACATGTGCCTTGGGAGTGAACTGTTGCTTATGCAACTTAACATTATTACAGAAGACTGAAACTGCAAGAAAGCAACGTGAAAATTAAGTCAGGAATAAAAAAAAATTCAATTAAACACACTGCATCCAAGATGCCATCTGGTAATGAATGAGTGGGCAGAAACCACTCCCACTGTAAACACTGTAGCTTTATATATGAAAATATGCATCTTAATGTTAAGAAAAAGAAAATCGGTAGACTCTGCTGAGGCAGTAATCATGTTGCCAATGCATGTTTGAAATTTAAAAGTATTTGGCAACAAAATATTAATGCTGATGGAACAAATGATCAGTCAACACCCAAAATATCAAGCCAGTGCTGTAGCATACAGGGACAAAGCTCTGACTATGGCTCAGGTAATCTGAGTTCAATTAGTGGTCAATGTCCTGGAATAGTGGACTGGGAATGCCCATCATTGGGAGGGAGAGAGTGTACACTTGGGCATGCCTTCTAATAGATCAGAGGCAGGGAATGGGGACACATGCATGGGACGGTGTTGTCTAAAATGAGATGAGGACACTGGTAGTCACTCACAGATGCAGTCACTCACAGATGCATGATAGCCAGCAAGCCTCACTGCATGTTCGTCCAAAAGGACATCACTTTTCCACAAGGGGGACAGGGAAAAAGATAGGGCATAACAGGAAAAAAACTTCCAGCAGCAGCATGATGCTGCACCAAGATCCTTAATCTCCTCACTGGCCCTGGACAGAAGTCAAGGTCAGCCCAGGTTAAGCTAAAGTTGGTCAGATGGACTCAGTGAATAACAAGAGCACCTGGGAGCAAGCTAATGCGCAGCAGCAGTAGCAAAATAAATAAATAAATGCATGTATTTATGTGTATTGTTGGAGTACATTCAGTAAATGCATTGCAACCTAAATGCAATCTTAATCCATTCAAGGAATAGCCAGAGTGACTAACAGGCACTCTGTATAAAAGTTGTGAATAACAGAAAAACTGAAGCTGTTGATTAAAGGCAAAACAGTTATATTTATACTGGACAATGGTATATAATGCACTATAAAGGCTGAATTTATCTATAAAATGCAAAATTATACACCAAGTCTACATGCATGTTGTTGTTTTATTCTACACACAAACTAAAGCCATTTGGACAGGTCCGGTTGAACTGTATACACAAAAATAAGACAGCAGAGAATATTGTTTCAAATAGTAGCTTTGCAAGTAAAACTAAACTAAATACATATGATAGAGATACTTGTGATTTTGTACATAATAAAGAGAATTCATGCAATCTAAATGAAAAATAAATAAGTTTTAAACAGATCTGAAGGAAACAAAAATGTGTAAATTAGCATGTGCTGCCGAATGATAGCTGAGACAATAAAAAACTAACTATGATACAGAATTGTTACACCATGTATGAGGGACTTCAGAACATTAAATACAGAAGTTACAGTGAAGGCTTGAACAATGATGAAACTAATGCAGTGCACAGCTCAAGATAAGGTGGGCATGTTCAGAATTCTACTAATAAATATCTCATTGAAGCAAAGAAATACAGTAAAATGTGCCTGATTAGTACTTCAATAAAAGTGCAGAAAAATAAGACAATAGTTCAGATCTAACAGAAGTTGCAGTTTCTGTATGTATTACAGAATGTGAATTCCATTCTGAAAAAGGTTTGATGATTGGTCTGAAGGCTTAAGATGCTTAAAGGCTGAATATCATTTATACATCACCTGAAGCAGTTCATGTGATTAATGCTCTCTGTATAGTACTCAATGCACTTAAAGCAAAAATTGAGTGAGAATTAAAGTGCAAGAAGTTATTAGGAGTACAAGTCAAGCAAAGAGAAACTAAAAAAATGAGTCAATAATATTCTGATAGAGATCAAAAAGGATAAAGAATTTACAGTGATTCAGCGAACGGTCCATTCATAGAACATAAATCAGCGAACAGTCATTCATTGAACATTCACATCAGCGAATGTTTTTCACAGGGCAGTGAGTTACTTGGTCAGCATTAGGAAATTTGCCTTTTCCCCCAATGTAGAGCGATCTCGGACTTGGTATATATAAGTGAGGGGGGTGTATGGGTTTGATATACTGCAGTGTATGTGACGGTCAGTATGTTGGCCAAGTAACTTAGTGTCCTGTCAAAAATGTTTGCTGATGTGAACGTTCCTTGAATGGCCGTTTGTTGAAGTTAGTTTTTAACAAACTATTATAAATAAATAAATATATATATATATATATATATATATATATATATATATATATATATATATATATATACATACTGCGGTGGTGGTGCTGCGGTAGCGTTGTCGCCTCACAGTTAGACGTTGCACGTTCGATTCTCAGTTAGAATGTCTTGTGTGTGTCGACATGCGTGAATGGGCGTTCCTTCGTTGAAGGTTGTGCATTAGGCCCGGCAAGCCAGCACGTAAAAATCTACTGCCAATCATTAGCGGACCGGAGTTCCGCTGTGGCGATCCCTAACCGGGAAAAGCCGAAAGACAGAAGAAGATGTGTTTATATATATATATATATATATATATATATATATATATATATATATATATATATATATAAACACACACACACACACACACACACACACACACACACACACACACACACACACACACACACACACACGTAAGGCATACAAGCTCTTATTTGTCAAGCAGAGCCATAACTTGCTCATCCAGCAGCTGGTGTCATTTCCTAGTCTGACCAACAAAAATGGTTCATTTTCTATTCACGGGTTTAGTCCTCCTTATACTAGATGGGTTACCCCAGAGAAAGAAGGAATCTCCCCAATTCGGAGCTCATCTCCTGGCGAACAGGGTGGTGAGATCCATTCTCCCAAATGTGTGCTGCTCAACTTAAGGGTTAAATAGCAAAAATGAATAGATAAATAACTTTTCTGCTTTAAACTGTAGCACTAAGCTTGCTACAAATATACACTGTTGCAAGCAGTTTACTACAGTTTCCATACCACCCACTCTTTGTTGTTTCACTGCTTCAGACCTTATACAAATTATACTACTGACATTTATTTCTAAACGCCAGTATTTTAATAAAACCCCACCTGCAACTGTCATTTGTGCCACCTATCACCTTGTGCCCAAGGAGGTTGTCCACTTCACCCCATCCTAACTACATTTCTAGTAACAAAGCTGGGGAAGTTTTTTCTTTTTTTTTGTACAGTGGAAGGACCCACTCTTGTAGATCTATCATTATGGATTCTGATAAGAGTGAGTCCATCCCCTTGTGAGTGGCAATATAGAGAGTGTTAGATTACAGAAGAGCAGTGTTCCTTAAGAACATAAGGGACATTATCCAGTTAACAGCTATGTAGTTCACCATCTTTACAAACTTTCAAGTTTCCAGTACGATGATACAAAGCCAAAAAGCAAAAAAAGTTTAAAAACCTGCAGACTACATGACACCTTCTTCCAGCATCATAAAGTTATTTAAGACTTTATATACATCAGCAAAAAGTCTCTTGCGTAAACATATCAAACAATACTTCTACAATTGACACTAGTAAATCTTTGGTTTAAAGTTAAAAACTGGGTAAAACAATCTGCGTTCCAGAAATGTTCACTTAAATTAAAGGTTGTTAGTTCAGAAATGTTCCATCTTTCCAGACATAAAAAAAGGGTTAAATCACAGAAGAACACTGCAACATACTATCTCATGAGTTGCAAAATGAGTTAACTTCTGTCAGTAATTCTTGTTTGCAATCTTCAGACATCAGAGTAAATGGTACAACATATGTAATTCAAGACACAGAGCTAAGTCATAACACAATTTCAAATACAAATCTTCAGAATTTAATAAACTGAAGTTTACATGTAATTCAAAGTACAGAGTTAAGTAGCAGTATTGTAAATATGGATGTAAACACAGTCAATGAACGTAACATGCAGATTTCCAGACCAAACACAGAGCAAACATTTGCAATGTCTCAAGTTCACATTATTTCAAATATAAATGTTCATAATGTCATAAAAATCTAGTTTATTGTTTTCAGAAGCCAGTGCAAATATTGCACTGAGGGGGGATAAGAGGGATCAGAGTGCAGATTTTAATCAGTCTGATAAAGTAAACACCAGCATAAATGATATACAGATTTATGAGCAAACTAAAGAAGAAACACCTACCATAGTTCAAGTCAGTGTTGTTGCTAGTTCTATAGAAAAGGATTTTCATCTTGTTGCTAGTTCTATAGAAAAGGATTTTCATCTTGTCTATAAAGGTTGTGGCAGTCCAGCACCAAACCAGATAATTTATCTGTCACTGTTTAAGTTTAAAAGAAAAGACAATACTTCATTAATTACAGAAAAATGAAGGAATAATGCACTGATGAATTAAGACAAATCAACTTCAGTTACAGTTACAAGCAGACCTTTATTAGAGGACACAGATGCAGTTTTGCCAGGATTTAAAAGGTCAAAGATTACAGTAGCCAACAGTTCGAAGTGTAACAGCTTTGTACTAGGTATGGACATATCATCAGAGTTATATGTTGTTTAAGACTTCAGTGACAAGATTTTATGGAAAAATAAAAATGCTACAGAATATACAGTAGTGCACAATGACACTTGCAAAAATCTGCATGCAGCAGCTTGTGCAAATGTATAGAATTTACAGAACTGGTTATGAAACAAACATGAACATTTATGGGTTAAAGTTAAAATAAATTCTAGTCCAGCTGACACAGCTGAAGTACTTAGAAAGACATATTGGGTGTGACCAGTGAGCAAAAAAGGGTAACAGCTTGTGTAGGGTATACCAGAAATGACAGTCAAGTTAAGTCGCAGAATAAAGGGTTTACAGTTACAGATCTGGCAAATACATTTTTTGTGTTATTGTTTTGTTTAGCAGACATTGTTATTATATTAGTAACGTTTTGCAATGCATAAATAATACCTTGATACAGACAGAAACAAAAAGGCATTCACAAATACTAAATGATGTTTTGCTAACTTACAGAATGTAAAATTTAAAGTCAATGCTACATTTTAGAAGAGACATTACAGTTAAAAGTTATGATCCCATGCAAGAAAAGAGTGCATCATAAATATTATGCATTACAGCCATAGGTTCATCTCCTATGTTATACTTATATAAAGGGTAGACAGGTAAAGTTCCAGAATTATCAGTTCAACTTGAGTAATAAATGTGTATACTACATGAAAAAACGTCACATCCTTGTATAAAAGGACAGATAAGTAAACTTCCAAAATCAGATCAATTCAGCTCTAGTAATAAATGTGTCTATGTAAATGTCTCAAGATTGTATATATTCATGAAGCCACGGTGGTGCAGTGGTAGTGTTGTCGCCTCACAGCAAGAGGTTCTCCCGTTCAATTCTCGCCTGGAGCGCCTTCTGCGTGGGGTCTGCATGTCCTCCCCGTGGTCGAATGGCATTTGAAAGACATGCGTGAATGGGTGTGCCTTCGTTGAAGGTTGGGCGTCGAGCTGGCACCTCTGCATCGTAAAAATCGACTGCCAATCATTAGCGAGTCGGAGTTTCGCTGTGGCGACCCCTAATCGGGAAAAGCTGAAAGAAAACAACAACAACAGCCACATGTTCATCTCCTATGTTATACTTATATAAAGGGCATGCAGGTAAAGTTCCAGAATTATATCAGTTCAACTTGAGTAATAAATGTGTATACTATATGAAAAAACTTCACATCCTTGTATAAAGGACAGATAAGTAAACTTACAAAATCAGATCAGTTTCAGCTCTAGTAATAAATGTGTCTATGTAAATGGTTCACGATTGTATATATTTCATGCAAAAAGTGCAGTTTATCAGATTACAGGCCAGCTCATTGAGTTGAATTAAAATTCTTAGTGACAGTTTATGCAGTTACAGTTTTTACAATTTATCCAAGAAAACTGTAGACCATAATGATTTCTGGTTTTAAAGCCCGTGTTTGCGCTTGATCCCCACCTTTCCCGTAACTAGTCTAGTCCAGGTACAGATTTGCTGTATCCAGGACTGTTTGTAAGCTTCTGAGCCCCCCAAGCCTTTGTGTTGGAGTGCAACCTTCTAGCTTATCAGTGGGAGTGGTAAGTACTAGGTAGCCTGTCTACCACAAGTGGAGTGGTTCTTGGCCCAGAAATTGTAGTTTATTGATCATTCAGGAAGTTGTCCATCTCTTTCATCTTTCTGGTTTAATAGACCACATCTGCGCTTGTTTCCCATCTTTCCTGTAACTAACCTTCTGGAAAGCACTAGAAAGCCTTAAACTGATACAAGCCTTCTAGCTTAAAAAAAGAGAGACTTTGGAGTGACTGAGTATCAGTTTTCTGTATTTTCTTGCTGTACTTAACTGTTTTCCGCCTAAACGCTGATTTGTCTAGCACTTACTGTGATTTAAAAGCTTATGTTTTTCACATATTGTACTTATTTGACTGCCTGCACTTTAAAAAGTTGTTTTATGCTTAAATAAATTGTTTACTGTTGTAGGCTACACACTAAAGTGAGATAGCCTTTTCTGATCGCTTGTAGTCATTTAAAGCTGTTTTAAGTGTACTTTTTACTGTTTTTGCCTTATCTTTTCCAAAAAAATAAATAAATTAAAAAAAAAACCTTCTTGCTTCCCACCTTTCTAAGCTAGTAGAGTCCAGTTTTCAGGCTAGTGCTGAATTCAGGGCTGTGTTACAAGTTTCTGAGTTGTCCATACCTTACTTGGATAGAGGGAAGTTTCTCTGTTCACCTGTGAGAGAGGGGTACTTTGAGCAGCCATCTGTCCCAGGAGAAGTGGTTCCAGCCCAGAAGTTAGTAGTTTAAAAACAGCGTTTGCACGGTTTTGTGCGCCGGGCAGCACCGGTTAGCTAGGGTTAAATTATTCCCGGCTACACTAAGTCTCCTCTTCAGTCTTTCACTTGAAACTAGTCTAACTCTCAACCTAAGCACTGAAAAAGCATCCTACAGTCCTGCACTTGCTCAGACCTAATAGCAAGCACTAATATACCCAGACACGACTGTCCAGCAGGGCAAGGCTCTTTATCCACCCCTCATCAACCAAGCGACTAAGCAGCTCACCCTACTATTCAGGAATGACCAAAGGGCAACTTCAGGTGTACTCTTCAGTCCAGCTGGTGAATCTGGGTATCCTGAGGCAATGTTACAACTGCCTCATGTACACGGACAGCCTTCTCCTCCTACCACAAAACACTAACATATGCGAGAGATGCAATTATACAGCCAAACTGGAGGTTAAGGTCTCTCCACCCAAGACTGGAACAGACAGTCATGAGGAGAAGGTTAACACTTGCACCACACCTCCAGCCTCACATAGACCTACTAAACCAGCACTGGCAAAAAGTACACATAAATACATGAAATCATACTCGGAGGCTCTAAATAAAAACTTGCAAAAGCATCAGGGAGCTCCACAGAAGACACCCACAAAATCTGCAACTCCCGTCACAAACCAGACAACACATAAAACACAAAATCAGTGTGCCGCACAATCACAGCCCTTAAGGCGAAATAACATACCGAACACACTAGTAATAGGTGACTCAATAGTCAGGCACACTGACGCCCCACTCACTAGGCTGGAGAAGAAGGTTACTGTTAGCTGCTTATCGGGAGCCAGAATCTGCCACATAACACAAGCACTCAGGTCACTCCAGAACAAGTACAAATATGACTCTGTCATTGTTCATGTTGTTGTGAATGACCTGAGACGTACCTCCCTGGACTACGTGAAAAGAGACATGGAAGAGCTCTCTGATCATGTAGCCCAGGTGGGTATGACCCTGACCCTGAGTAGCATCCTGCCCTCACCAAGAATGATACCTCAGTATAAAGAAAAAATGATTAATTTCAACAATTGGCTAAGCTTCTGGTGTCATTCAAAGGGGTTCCAGTGTCTTGTCAGCCTGGGATGACATGCTCGACAAGCCGCATTGCTTCACAAGAGACGGCTTGCACATGTCACCCCTTGGCTTTCGAATACTAGCCAAGGCTCTTGCTGCCCCCATAGTGCCTTTTTTAGGCAAGGCTCAAAATTCAAACCCACCACCATAAACAGCACAAGTAAAAAAATGAGGGTTATGCTACTCAACGCCAGGAGTTTAAATCTCAAAATGCATGCTTCAAGCACTCCTAAGTATGGAGAACGTCGACATCTGTGCAATAACTGAAACCTGGTTCAAGGCTCCAGAGAGCACTCCAGCACTACAACTCATTCCACACATTTCGGCCATAGAACACGGACCGAAACACAAAAGGAGTGGGTGTAGCCATATTCATCAAGGATAACCATATTCATCAAGGATAACCACACCTCCAGGTTAGTGGCACAGCATGATACCTCTGAGATCACCCATGTGCAACTAACATCGGGCAAATCTGCAATGCAAATTGTGGCCTGCTACAGATCACCCTCCATGATCCAGGACCACCACTCCGCCTTTCTGGAGACACTGGAAAACATGAAAGTCCTACCGAACACCCTGATATTGGGCGATTTCAATTACTCTACCATTAACTGGGAAAACTACTTGAATACAAACTCCCAGGCTCATCACTTCCTGGAATTTATCAACTCAAATGCCCTGGATCAGCTGATAAACTCCCTACCAGAGGCCACAACATACTGGACCTGGTCATCACCAACATGGGTGACAGGTGTTCCGTACCAGAGGTCAACCCGTCACTGGTTAGATCAGACCACAAACTAAACTAATCACCCTGGATGTCCACACCCCACCACCACCCCCAACCAAGAAAACTTTTCTAAAGCAAACTTCACCTTACTTAAGGCAGAGGTGGTAAGTTTCACAGCCCCCACGCTAAAGGATAACACTGCCCAAAATGCAGAATCCTTTACAATTGCACTCTATGAGCACCTACAAGGATGCATGGATCATGCCATCCCTAGCAAAACCAAGACTCACTCCCCTAAGAGAAGGAAACCAGTCTGGTGGACCCCTGCCATAAACAGGTTATACAACAGAAGGAGGAAAGTAGTTCAGAAAAAAAGCAAATCCCAAAAAGGAAAGACATCCCTGATCAGTACCAGTAAGAAACTAAGGTCCCTCATAAAATCATCCAAGGCTAACTTCAAAAGAAAAATAGCCAAGGATTCGAAAGATAACCACAAAGCCTTCTTTAGTTATGTCAAGAATCTAAGTGACAACTCACAGATATGCTCTGAGCTAGTGCAAAATAGCACAAAATATACTGAACCTACTCGGTGCAAATTTCACCTCCCTCTCACCTTCAAAAGTGCCCACAACAATACCGAAAAAGTGTAGTGTCCCAGAAATCACAGAAGCACAGGTGGAAACAGCCCTTTCAAAAGCCAAAAACACAGCATCAATGGGGCCAGATGGTGTTCCAGGCTGCATCTTGCACGAACTATAGAACAAACTAACCCCCCACCTAAACACACTGTTCAACCTCAGCCTCTCCACAGGCTACGTGCCCATAGAATGGCGCACAGCAACGGTTATTCCACTCCACAAAGGAGGGGCAACAACTGACTCTGGTAACTATCGCCCCATAAGCCTGACTAGCCTGGTCTGCAAGGCTATGGAGCGCATCATCATGGAACTCACTAACAAAGACATTGGGAACCTCCTAACACTTGACCAGACCCAGTTCGGCTTTGTTAAGGGCAGATCATGCCTACTAAACCTGGTTGACTTCTTTGAGACCGTCACCAAGGCCATAGACGAGAGAAAGGTGGTTCACACAGCCTACCTTGATCTCGCCAAGGCGTTTGACATCATTCCTTACTCTGGTATTATAGAAAAACTCACCAGCCTGAACATAAACCCCTACGTCACAAGATGGGTTGCCAACTGGCTTCCAGACAGAACTCACATGGTAAGAATAACGGGCTCCAGGTCCGACTCTAAACCAGTCACAAGTGGTGCCCTGCAAGGCTCAGCTCTGGGATCCCTACTGTTTGGCATATATTTCTCAGAAGTACAGGCAAACACAGGAAGACTATGGCTAACTAAGTTCACTGATGACCGCAAACTGGAGCCATAATTGACTCTCCGGCTGACACGGACATCCTTCAAAAAGGCCTTACTGAGACAGACACCTGGTGTCAAAGTCATGGCCTCAAGCTAAATGCCAAAAATGCATAGTCATCCCATTTGGGAAAAACAAAACACCCACAAATTACCACATAGGTGGCAGCCCCCTTAATATAGAAGAGGTAATAAGAGATCTGGGGACCCACGTAGACAGTAATCTCTCTTTTGACAATCATGTTGCCAAAGTAGTTAGGAAATCCTTCTATGTGGCCCATCTAATTACTAAGGGGTTTGCATCTAGAAATAAAGAGGTTATAGTGCCCCTCTACTCGTCACTCATCAGACCCATCATAGTGTACAATGCCCCATTTGGGATGTACCTCACAAGACACTTCCAACAGCTGGAAAGACAACAAAAGCACCTCACCAAGAGGATTATTGGCCTCAAACATATGTCCTATGCAGCCCGAATGAAAAAACTCCGGCTGTACTCAGTGGCATATCGCTTACTCAGAGGTGATCTCTGCCTGACTTACAAAGCCATGTCCAACTCAGAATTGATGGCCATGATCCACCTAAAGAAATCCAAGTCACTGCGAGCCATGCGCTCTAGTGAGCTAAACCTCGCCATAACAATAAATAGAACATGCTGGAGGGATAGATTCCTGTCACAGAGACTCCCCATGCTTTGGAACAAAATTCCTAACTACATTAGGCAGAGCCCCTCACTAACACTCTTCAAAAGAAGCCCTGATGAGTGGATGAGTAACAGAAAATACACCCCTGGGATCACTTCACTGGCTGTGCTTGACAGAGGCTCAGTTAATTAATCAATGGGGCGGCGAAAGCCGACACACTCTGGCTAGGCTTATAAATGCCATCAGGCAGATAGCCTAGCACCTACCTATGAACCCACCAATCCTTGCAGCATTCAGTAGCACTGAAAAATTAAATGACATCAGCTAAAGGATTCAGTTCAGTAAAAAGGAAAAGACAATCTTGCTGACTAAGCACGAGATGTGTAGAAATAATTTTCAAGAGAACCTACAGAATGTTCCTTTCTCAAGGGAAATATATGTGTACTTGCAAAGGAATGCCAGATAAAGAACAGACAATTAGGCACTGTGAGGCACATGCAAGACAAGGCTTGAAAATCAAGGCTAAAGAGGAGTGCAAAACATTACAGGGTTTTGGTATTTATTATTAGGAAATACTTTAGACACAGTCAGTTAAATCAGTAACTTACTTTCTAGACTGATATGATAAAGATTTTTGCAGAACAGACACTCAAGCCTGAATACAGAAGTCAGGTTAAATACCCATACTATTCATGAGAAAAAAAAATGTTGTTGTGTCTTTAGGCTTTTCCCGGTTAGGGGTCGCCACAGCAGAACACTGGTCTGCTAATGATTGGCAGTAGATTTTTACGTGCCGAGTTGCCAGCTCTGACGCATAACCTTCAACGAAGGTACGCCCATTCACACATCTCCACACAGAAGACGCTCTAGCTGAGAATCGAAAAGGACAACGTCATACTGTGAGGCAACAACATTACCGCAGCACCACTATTTCAGTTAATATTATTCAGGAGAATCAGGATATATGTTCAGAAAGTTTGGATATATTTATCAGCAATGTTACGGTTATCCAGCATTCCAAAATTTCTATAGACTATTATTGTTCATCAACTCTGTTATATGGAGACAGTATTCAGATACTATTGACATCTAATAAACCATAACTGTTATATGGAGGCAGTACTCAGATATTGTTGACACCTTCTAAACCGAATTACAGAGTGTGCAGAATTCATTCTGAAAAGTACAAAAAAGACTTAGCCCATAAAGGAGAGACTGGCATATTTTCAGTTCAAGTTTGGGTAATGAACAAAAAGACATTCACTCTAGTCTCATTTCAGTTGTTTCCAGTTAATTCCAGTATACTACAGTCTTACTCAATTCTTTCATACAGTTCCAAGTTCTTTTTGTTGAGTGGAACCCCAAGAAGAACACAATCTTTTTTTTTTTCAAAAAATTTTTTATTAAGTATATAAAACAAGACATTTTTTTTTTGTGAATGAAACATAAATTTTGTTTAAATAAAAAAAAAAAACAAAAAAAAAATTCAGGAGAATTTATAAATAATATATAAAAACATTAACAAAACAATACACTATATATACAGTATATACAAAAAAAAAAAAAAAAAAAATACCATCATAAACAATTTTCCTCTGTTAATCTTTATAGACCAGGATTGAATCCAGATTTGTACATTCTTGTAGAGATATAATTGGATCCTCAGATTTTGTTTGTAAAGATTTTTATTTATGATGAGAATTTAAAAGTAAAAAAGTAATTATAGGAAATACAGTTAAAGAATTTGAATATAAATCAATTATCAGAGATAAAATTAGAAGAATAAAGATATATCTATCAAATACAAACAATCTGTTCTAGCTGAATAAAGAGATTTTTTGGTCTGTCAAAATTTTATTTTTAATAAATTTCTAGCTAGTATTCTAGCTAGTAGTTCTGGGCCTTTTCCTGAATATGAAACAAGTTTTGTTTGTTTAGAGATAAGAGATTATTTTGATGAGAAAAATTTTCCTTTTTTGAATTTCAGAATTGCAAAATCTGTAGTTTAGTAAAGATCAAATGGTTCAATCTTTTCCATTTTAAAGAATAGAATTCTAGATTTTAAGAACTCTTTCTTAGGATTTTTTTTGAAATAGGCAGGCCGATTTACTGACATCTAACTTCTTTTCATAAGCAGCCCAGCAGTCCATCTAGGGTTATAAGATGACTGATGTATGCTTCCATTTTCCCATTTCTTTCAGAACATTTTACATTGTTGTTTATTGTTTTTTTAGTAGTAGTTTAAAATTATTATTTAAAGACCATTTATTTAAATTTTATTTATTTTTATTTATATTATTTTTGTTTAGATTTTTTAATAGAGTTATTGATTGGTCGAGAAATAAAATCTAGGTTCAATAATAAAGAGATATATTTTGAGATAGAATCAGAGAGAGAAAAAAAAAATCCAAAGACTGATAAATAACGATAGTATAGTGAGTAAATACTAATATTAATATTATTATTTAGAATTCTATTTAGTGGATCAATTAAATTATACTCCATCATCAGATATATTAAGAGATATAAGATGAAATAGCTTAGAAACACATTAGGCGAAGGCTGATCAATTTCTGGATTTATTACTGTGTTCCAATAATTACCTACTATAATATATGTGTCTATAATATATGTTTATAGAATATGAAAATTTAAAAAAATAAAATGCTGTACATTACATGGATTATATAAAAGAGTATAAAAAAGAGTATGAATAGCGAGACCATGAAACACCAGCGGTAAAAAATATCAAATTTCTAATCAAAATATTCTCATTCTCATCGTTAATGTTTTTTTGATTTTTTGTTTAATAATTATGTGTATTAGGATGGTCCCCTGAAGCTATAATCTTCTTGATCCATTTTTATTCCTCTTCTCTTTATTCCAATCAATGAATAAATAAATTATTAAATAATCGAACAAAAAATTAAAAAAAACTTAAAAATCAAATGAAACAATTTAATGTTTTTTGCTTTGTTTGAAACATTCAAGATTCCAAGAATCCAATCATAATCCTTTGGCATATTCAGTATTGATAGTGTAAAAAAATTGAAAAAAAAAAAAAGCGATGACGAAGATTAAATAAGTTATCTTATCTTATCTTCCACCAGCACATAGCGCATTACATCCTTTCTAGCTTTTAGTCAAGGTATTTGCCATTGACTATTAAGGTGGAAGTGGTTCTTAACTCAACAGAATAGGTTAGTCACAATCTTGATATCAGTAGTCTTAAAATGACCCTAGATCTGGAAATGTGATCCAGCTTATAATTACTTGAAAGGCAGATATAAAGACTATGAAGACACTGCACAAATATCACCAAATGCGTTTCTGAAGAAGTCTACTGAGGTAGCCAAAGGTTGTCTATAGTAAGCTTTAGCGAATTGTGGTAATTGCTTATTATGCTTTCCACAGCACCATTTTATGTAATTGGAGAGCCAGCTTGCAATGGTAAGTTTGAAATCGTTACGGCCCAGAGACTAAAAGGAAGAGAGAACAAAATGCTGGATATGATTCTGGTCACACAACACCTCAGATGGCAATGATCATCCATGCAGTACAGCACATTCCCTATTGTTGCAGCAGGCTTGAAAGAATGCAGGCAGTTTTTTTTTTCCTTTTTCTTTTTTTGTCCTAACGTAAATATGACTGCTACAACTTTACGCACAGAAACAGAACTGGTTCTAAAAGAAACTCTGTCTTTGATAAAATAAATAAATAAAAAATAAAAAGTATAAGGTGGAACAGCAATCTAGTTGAAAAAAATGATAAAACAGCTACTACGAAAACTATTTTCCAAGTGTGGCATTTTAACTCTGCAGTACCAACAGGCACAAACATAGCGCGAGTCATTTTTTCCAGTACAAAGTACAATTCCAAAGAAGGTGCAGACCCTGGGAGATCTCAACAAGAACATGTCCTTCATGAAGGCTTTGCAAGCTTTTAAAGACACTGGGAGATTAGACTTATTCTTGGTGAAATTCGGGGATGGCAGCTAAACATGAAGAAAAACTGACTTAATTTAGTCCCAGAAATTGTCACCAGATATTTTAGTAATGCAGGAACAAAAGCAGAAAAGGGATATAGGCCCCTAGAGCACACACAGATAAATGTGCCCATTTGTTTTTGCAAGTTTTACTCTAATTGGCTTTTAGGAAGAAATAAAAGAGCACTTTAACCACTCTATCAAAAAAGGAAGAATTACTAGCAACTACTGGGAGAGGAAAAGGTAGGCAGCAAGCCAGAAACACCAACAGACTGTAGCAGTGCTTCACAGTTATTAGAAGCTCTTCCTTGCCAATAAGGTGCTGAGGGTCTATGTTTAGGGCTGCAGCAGCTCTCTCATCAGTTTATCTAGCAAGGAATATGACTCCCCAGAGACATGGATAGCAACAAGAAAACAGATGCTGAGCATGTTTCATCCTCACAATCTCAGACGGGGTAGAACTGGATCCCCACCTTGTTTGATGAAATACCACACAGTTGTAACATTTTCCAAATGTATAGCTGGAACTCCCACAGACAGCAAGTCCTACGATGCTTCGAGGATTAGTATAACTGCTCTCACCTCCCGCAAGATGATGTGAGGAAGAGGTGCCAATGACGTCCAGATACCATGACTTGCCATCCCCCAGCAACTCCAGTGTAGCTACATCTACAGTGACTGTTGATATTGAAGGAACTGCCAAAGGAAACAAAGTTGAAGTCCATCAGCCATGTTAAATGGCCTCTGCAAATCTAGGAGTTGTAGATTTGATTCTCTAGAGGCTCTACATTCTAAGACTATGAAGAACCACAGGTGTAGATGCCACTACTTGACCTGCAACTCGAGACAAGAGTAAATTGTGGTTGTGAAGGATACAAGAACAGTAAAAACATCTGCTTAAGAAGCCTGAATTCTATCTGTACAGAGTCTCATTCTGAGTAACTCTGTGTCCTGATAGCCTAAAAATATGCAGGCTGCAGCTGGGATTTTGGGATGTTATGCATTATTCAAAAAGGATGGAGGCTTCCTCACCCTTACTGACACTAAGTAATTTACACAGGGGGCAACTAACAGCCTGTTTTTCAGATATGGAAACACTTTGGGTCTCAAATTTAAGCATGCATTTGCTGATCACCCAGGGGGCTGAAAAAAAAACAAAAGGAAAATTCTGAAACAGAAAATGGCCATGCCTACCTCGGAAGTGTACATATTTCCTGGATATTGTTCATGATTTTTGTCATAGTAGGTGTTCTGAAGATCTAACAGCACATATAGTCTCTTTCGACTGGACAATGAAGGACTGATTGCATACTGATTGCACAAAGTCCATTGCAAAGGTTTCTACTGCAATAAACATGGTTGGGGCGGAGATCTATAACTAGCCTACTTTCCTTTGTCTTAGATTCTGGCACTAAAAAGAACATGGAATAACATCCAAATCCTCTCTGATCTGGTGGAAATTCCAAGATGACCATTTCATTTAAGAAATAAAAGACCTTTGTTTCTGTGCTGCTTTCTTTTGATGGGGTTGGGCATCTGGCAGGAGAAGGGATAAGGAAACCGAGATAGAAAGAAAGGGTACAATGAAACCTCTGGATCTAACTGTTCTCACCCACATGCCCATCACTAACACTTCCCACACTGACTTCAGAGGGAAGCAGCCAGACAATTCCTTAAGGTTGCTGTTGACCACCTATGACCAAACTGTCACTGCCCAACAACTGTCAAAAACCCGCCTAAGGATCAATGACCTTACTAGAAATTACTGTGGGTATTAAGAGTTCATCACAAACCAATGCTTGCTTTGACATTTCCACACTTACAACACATTTAGTCAGGGTTCTTCTGCATTTTAAAAAACATCCATTAATAAGGCCCAAAACTTGACTCTCAACATCACAGACAACAAAACTGATCATTGATATGGGTCATTTATAAAGGTCACACTGACATCCTTGGCAAAGTTAGTCAGTCGGAGTGATTCATGCCAGCAAACCACGCCTGGATTCCACGGCCGTAGTGGAACCTTCTGCAATATTATACTCTGCATACATCACAAAGTTTGCTATACTGGCTGCCACTGCCAACAAGGATGCAGGCTTTTTTTATTGGGCCATCAGGCAACTGGTTCATAGTTAACAGGATTTCAATACCCTCTGAATTTCTACCACGTTGGCCTGGTAATCAAGTGTCCACAAACAAAAGGTAGGGAATACATACACAATATGTGTACATAATACGGACCTCTATAAAACCTTTCATATGAATCATCTGGTCTTAAGGTCAAGGAAGTGATAGATTAAGATGCACCTTTAAAATCAGAAGTTTGAGTAAAGTATTATTTATACAGAAATCGAGTCGTAATCTGTTCTTCCCATGGAGGATGGCAGAAGAATGTTTAACCTCAACAAAAAATTGAGATTCTCATCAAACCCTCCAAAGCCAGCTCTGAAGGCAGAATTGCGGCAGACATTAAAAACAATCACAAAACCTTCTACAGTTATATTAAGAACCTCCACGGCAATACCCAAATCTGCTCTGAGTTACTGCACAATGGTACATCCTATACTGAGCCAACAGATATTGCCAACATACTGGCTGACAGATTCAGTGCCAACTTTACCTCTTCCCCCCAAAAGGACCAATCACAATACCAGAAGAATGCCAGGCACCCAGCATTACTGCAGCACAGGTTAAAGCTGCATTGTCCAAGGCCAAGAATACAGCTTCCATAGGACCCGATAATATCCGTGGCTGTGTTCTACATGAACTACAAAGAGAACTGGCACCACATCTGTGTGCCCTGTTCAGTCATAGCTTCACCTCAGGCTTTCTCCCTACAGAATGGTGCACTGCTACAGTCATCCCTCTCCATAAAGGGGGAGTGACTACAGACCCTGGGAATTATCACCCCATTAGCCTGACGAGTCTGATATGTAAAGCTATGGAGCGCATCATCATGGACCTGATTAACAAAGATATAGGAAATCTCCAAACTCTAGACCCTATGCAGTTTGGCTTTGTGAAAAGGAGATCATACCTGCTCAACCTGGTTGACTTCTTTGAGTCAGTCACCAGGGCTGTGGATGAAGGTAAGGCAGGGCATACAGCCTACCTTGATCTGGCCAAGGCCTTTGATACTATTCCTCACTTGCGAATTATTGATAAACTCACCAAACTAGGCATCAACCCCTATATCATTAGGTGGGTTGCAAATTGGCTCACAGATGGAACACACAGTGTAAAAGTAATGGACTCCAAGTCAGACTGACAACCAGTCACGAGTGGAGTCCCATAGGGATCGGTCCTGTTCGGCATCAACTTCTCAAAAGTCCAGGCCAACACAAAGGGACTCTGGCTGACCAAGTTCGCAGACGACTGCAAGCTAGGAGCAATTATAATCTCCCCAAGTGATGTTGACATCCTACAGAAATGACCAACGGTCATTAGCCTGTTACACACCTGTGAACCTATGAACAAACCTTACATGTACAGGACGTATGACTCTGTCAAACAAATTACATGTTTATCATGGCTGTCCAGTGCATTTTTTTCTCTCTGAAGAACACTTATGGAACTCACACTCCAGGACTAAACATGGGTGACCATCCAAGCACAGTAACAAACTAGGAAACATTCAAAAATGACAAAGCATGCAAGCTGCTCCTACAGCAGAAGAGTAGAAGAAATTGCAGCTTTACAGAAGAAAAAAACACACACACACACACATGTATGAGTATATGTTTACAGAAGTTACATATTTGGGGATTTATTTTAGCTTTATGTTGTGTTTTTATACAGTGTGCATGTTTTATGTCGGCATATATGGGCTATGTTAATTCATTACATGTACTATGTAATGTTCTATTTCTCGTATTTCACAACTAACTACAAAAATCAACTGTTTCTACAATGTAATGTCCTATTCTTATGGCTCTCTATGACATCCACTTGCATTTGTTATACTAGCTATGAAGTTTTTCCTCAAGCCTCAGCTCTGCTCAGATGTACAACTTGTTCCCCAATATCTAACTTGTATTGTGTCTTTCGGCCTTTCCTGGTTAGGGGTAGCCACAGCGGAACTCCGGTCCGCTAATGCTTGGCAGTACTGGCTTGCCGGGCCGAACACACAACCTTCAACAAAGGAACGCCCATTCACGCATGTCGCTACACAGAAGACGCTCTAACTGAGAATGGAACGGGCAACGTCTAACTGTGAGGCGACAACGCTACCGCAGCACCACAACCGCGCTATGTTCCCCAATATCTAACTAAATTAAACAAATAGAAATAGAAATAAAACCAAACCACTGGGTGAATGGCAGTCAAAAACGACATTGAACGCTAGCATAAAAATGATCTATTCTCTGCTTTCATCCACAGACTTCATTAGAATACAATTTTACTAAAAAGTTGCTTCTATAAATCTAAAACTTCATCCAATGAAATAAACAATAAACACATTTAATAAATTAATCACCTGTCTTCTATCTTTTAAAAAACACTTGATATTCACTGTTTTGTTAAGTCCTGGAAACTGATATGCAGACAGCCTTATCTGCCATTCAGTTTCTTGCTGCTCAACAGTATTTGTATAAATCACCACATCTTATATCTAATGCCACTTACTCTAAAACCGCATACAAAAACTTTTTATATTTAGTACATGTAAAAGAATTTTTAGAGAGAGAATTGTTAATTTCCTTAATTTTAAATGAGTGATAGTGTTCTTTAATTCTTTTGTCAAGCCTTCTGGTAGTCATACCAACGTAAAACGCTTCACAGCCAGAACATTTGCGGACATAAACAATTCCTCTGGAAATACAGTTAAATCTGCGTGGTACTTTGATGACATATTTCAAATGTTCAAAAGTAATAGGTCCCTCATAAATATATATGCACGTTGCACAGCGGCCACATTTAAATGTACCAAAACTTTTTTGTGTATTAGGACCTAATATTTTGGTACTGTCCTTCTGCAGTATTGGCTTGAAACTGATGTTGTTCTTGTAGACAAAAAAATGGTTGAGAACCAACCACTTTACTTGCTGTTTCCAGCGATGATTTTCCAATTATCACTAATAACATATTTTATCATTTAATTATCTACTAACATGTCATAAAGACACCAAATAGGGTTAATGTGTGTAATTAATTTTGACTGGATGATATTCTTGACAGATCCATTTAAAGTAGAGGTGTCTTTTTACTGATGTATTTTTTTTTCTTTTACTCCTAATTTATGTAGCTATTCTGTCTAGGTGGTCTGCATCATAGCCTCTAGCTAAAAATATGGACAGGGTGCAGACCATCTAGACAAAATAGCTACAGAAATCAGGAGTAATAGAACAGAAATAATGTTTTGCACTCATTTTAGTTTCTGGTTACATTCTGGCCTCTGCTTTTCATCATATTTACCAACAGCCTACACTGGGCTAAATGTAAAGCATTTTCATACAATATGTTGACTCCACATTAATCTGTTCTGCCAGTAACCTCATTACTCTACAATACCTCACCCAAGAATCATTTTCATCAGTTGAAAGCTGTCTCAATAACTCCCGGCTTAAAAAAAAAGTTGCTTATATTCCTCTCAAAAATCCTTGCATATATCATACAAACTTTCTCAATAACAGTGTCTGATAACAACCCTTTAGAAGTGATTTCCCCAAACCAAGCTACTAGGCATGACACTAACTGTTTGCATTTGTTTACCGGGATGAGAGGAGATACAAGGTAGGAGTAATAAAATATTACTGAGGGGGGGGGGTCAGGTTTTGAAGGGAATGGAACTGGTGCATGTACATTTCCATGAAGAGGAAATATGTTGTTCAAAGAGTTTTTTGAAACTTGTTGAATTGCTAGTGGCCCTAATAGATGCTGAGAGAGAGTTCCACATTTTGGCTATGGAAAAAGAGTAAAGCATCTTGATAATTAACTGAAATTTGACTTGCATGTTCCAGAGATTATCAAAACAAATTACTGAAAATTAGGGACACTACATAGAAGAAAACACTACTTAACTGATTCATCCAGAAAACTCCTGGCCTTTACAGTCCTACTCCCCACTTTACTATATGGCACCCCAGTGCTGCTTAACCTTCAAGCTTCCATCCAAAATAAACCAGAGCTACAATACAATAGCAAACGCTGCTAGTAATTTATCAAACAGAACCAATCATTGCTTAGCCCTAAAACAGCTTGATTGGCTTGAATTACCCAAGCAACTGACTTACACCCAACTACTCACAGTTCACAAATTAAAATACAAGCCATGAGAAAGCAAAGCCCTATTAGACTTATTGCATACATACACCCCTGCTAGGCCACTTTGATCTGGAAAGAAAAAGCTCCTCACTCGCTACAAACCACCCATGTCAGCAGGAACCTCTCTATATTCCAGCTACGTAGCCCACTCCTAGAACTCTATGCCCTTATCCCTTAAACATACCAGCAACCTTTCCAATTTCAAGACCAGTCTAAAAAATATATCTATCCAACACCTGGACCTGTACCACCTTCAAAACAGATGTGTGACCAACTACTCACTATAATTATGCCTTTCCTGCTCTGAACTCACTAACACCTCCATATCTAAGCAGGTAATACTGGCCTAACATCAAAAGCAGCTCTCACTTTAATGATACCATACTACTAATATATGCTGGTCTACACTATCAACCGACTTACTAGTACTTATTTTCTTCTTTCTTGTCTTTCCATAACATTTTCATCTTAATAACAATAATAATCAACTCTCTCCCTCCATGCCCTTAATTTTCTCTCCTATTCATTGCACCTCCTCATCTCATTCTATTCCTCTGTCTATTCTGGCAGCAGAACACTCAATATTTCTAATATATGGAAGTGAAAAATAATAGTCAATATTTTGAATAACTACGTATTAGTTTACTTAACACCAGCTATCTATTTCTAAAAGTGTGTTGCTACTTGCAGTACATATTGTATTCTTGATCACAATTTATTCTATTAGTATTTTGTACATGTATTTCAATCTGTTTGTGTTTTATCTGTTGTGGGGATTTTCTCCCCTTGTATATATTCTTATCAGCTACTGTAAAACGTTTTTGTGTGTGTTTTTGTGGAGCCTTTCTCCCCATCTCACTGTAAAATATTTAATATGTCATGGGGCCTTTTCTCCCCTTGTATATAACTACTCATCAACTACTATTTAAATAGTTTTGAATAAGTTGTGGAGCTTTTCTCCCCGGGTCTCCACTGAAAATGGGCCACTGGCTCAGTCAGACTTTCCTGGTTACTAAAGGACCAATAAAATACAATAAATAAATTATTAGTTGCAACTGTCCTAATTTTAATATCATCTACATATTTAGAGATGCACTGCTCGTCAGACACAATTATGAAAGAAAGCACAATACTGAATAGCACTAGCCTAAATACTGAGCATGGGGGGGGGGGGGGGCTGAGCTAACAGGAACCCTGCTAAAATGACCGAACTGAAGAGTTAGCCTTTGTTTACAACATGTAAGCCAGATTGGACTCTATTTTATCACACATTAGTTTACAGTCCTACCCTCTAGACACTGAATTATAACGTCAAGCAGTACACTGTAAAACAATTCAGGGAAGTTCAAGCAAATGACTGACACATGTAATCCCTTATTCAAAGCTATACAAACAAGATAGACAGAAAGAAAGGTAAGCAAGTCAGTGCAGAACGTCCACCAATAATTTTTTTGTTGGTAAATATCTCATGCAGATCACACATTTTATATGCTTTTAAAAGAGCATGGCCAAACATTTCTCAAAACATTTTCCAAAAATGAAGGTAAGACTAAATAGGCGATAATACTCAACCTTGTCTAAGCAGCCACCCTTGTGTATGGAAACAATATTTGCTAACTTCTAATTCTTTAAGACAAATATATCATGCAAAAGGGAATTAAACAGAGAAGTGACAGGGTAAACATACATGTTAAAAATATATCTAGACCCACACTACTTGTGTTTTCGATTGCCTTCACAGACCTCCTTAACAACTCATTTGAAATAAATGGGCTACATAGGTCAACCCTTTTAGGCCCATTCTTCTTGTAAGGTTGTCTGGACAAAGAGTCTGAAAAATAATTACTGAAAGTGTGTGTCATTTGTATGGAATTACTAACCACAGTGATAAATCCAACATTAAATAACTATGTCACATATTTATAAAACTGCTTTTTACTGTTGGCTCCTACAGTCATATGCTCTTCAAATTTTGTCTTGACACTTCTGTAACTACCAATCTTAAAATTCTGTCTGCCTTGGTGTTATTTTTCTTACTAAGCATTGTCATATACCTCGAATATACCCTCAATGTGCGCTTTTTCATTTAGGCAATTATTTTAATCTAATATTGCATCATGACAGGAATAAGATTTCTATTGTCTTCTTGAAAAACATTTTTAAAGACTTACAGCACATTTTCTCAAATTCTTTTCATCCTTGAAGTGTGCCCCTAATACTACTCTCATGCCAGTTGTGTTCAACTATTTCCACCTTTAACATATTAATATTTATTCTGTTACAGTTAAAACTATCTCTTGAGGATGGATTCTGATTTACACCTGGAATTACCACATCAAATGCAATATGATTTAAAATGCCAAGTGGGGTAATGCCTATGTGTTAATAAGTCCAGGATAATTCATAAAAACGAAGTCCATAATCTCAGATTTGTGAATCAGAAAGTGAACAATCTGTGAAAAGTCATTCAGTGTCATAAAATCTAGAATTCCACGTCTGAATAAAACTTACAGAGGCTGGCATTCCAGATTATGTATGAAAAGTTAACACAGAGCTACGGTGGGTTTATCATCAAAAATGAAATCCCAAGTGCTCTAAAACTTCAGCCTGTTTAACATTTTGCTTTGAGCTTCTGTAACATTGAAAAATTCTCAGTGCATCTCCCCTAATTTCTTGGTTTACTTTAACAACTAGCATGACAATATCAAATGAGAAAGAACATGTCTGGTCTGAAAGTCTTTCTGTACAAATATGACAAATGTCAGCCCCCTAGATTGAAGACAAATACAGTCAAATTTATAAAATCAGGGAAATTCTGTAAATTGGACTGTCAAGCTTCAGTGACAGCAATAACATTATATAAACGGATACATGTCACAGTTAAAGTTCAGCAACTTTGTTGTACAGACTTCTTAAAGACGTATTAAAGTTTGCATTTGAAGACTTATTACATTTTGGATTTGTGAGTGACTTGCTGAATTTTGCATTGCTAGGCCTATGAAAGACATAGAAACTTGAAGAAGTCAGTGAAAGATTTGCCCAGTTTATGGTTTAAATGAAAACTGACTCAAGTAAACATATCTGAATCTCTGGATATATCTTCCCAGAAAGTAATGATATCAAAAGGGTTTCGAAACAGAAACCTAGCCCTTGTGTACTGGTAACTATTCAGATTCAGTGAGGAAAGGATTTTGATACAACACACCCCAAAAATAAAAACAAGAGAGAGACCTCTATTACCAATCAAAAGCATGAAATAGCTTGAAACGATAATAGCTTAAAAAGAAAACAACATCTTCTCACTAATCTGTTGGTGGTTCATGGCCCCTCAACCACATGCTACTTTTTTTAAAAGTGCACATAAAAATGTGGAACTTCATTTTTTAATCTGTCTGGAGAAGCTGCATCTCCCATGCACTGTCCTGCAATTGAAACTGAAGCAAACTGTTATATATATATATATATATATATATATATATATATATATATATATATATATATATATATATATAAAAATGCAAAAGCATGTCTACTGCTCTATCAAGAGTTGCTGCCAGTCCATGCAAGTAACGGTGGGTGGTAGCCTCCCCAATTCTCCTGCCAGGTTGCAAGAAATAAATGGACATATTACACAAGTGAGGGGATTAGGAGGCAGTATCCACCATATTCATGATGAGGCAAAAGATCTGTAACCATCGGAGCTAGGATACAGGGTCAGAATTGCCCAGACATTAAAATCTTGTTGAGTTTAATTCTAGTGGATGCCACAAACAAGCAATTACTAGAAAATGGAAATCATAATATAACTGAAGTAGTGAATACTGTAACAGACATAAAAGGACAGGAAGTGGGATCTTTAGAAAAAGGCAGGAGTAAATTACACAAAAAATAGAAATTGTGGGAACTTACACGCAGAAAAAAAATGTTTTGGAAGAGGAATGCTGTTTTAGAAAAGGCATGAATGAAACGATTTATGTAATGTTGCTTAGTTTATATGACATACAACAAGGGATATGAATTATAATGTTTGTAAATGTGAATTTGTTAATGTGGTTTTAATTACTTTTATAAAAATTTAAGTTTGCCTATGTCACAAGTGATAATTCAACAGGGGCGTAAAAAAAAAAAAGATCTGTGCCCATTATTTCGAAAATATGATCGTGGTTATACATACATAGCGTTTTTAATTTTTATTTGGAAAAATGCCCGAAATTGGGTTTCAACTCCGTTTCTCTCATTCTTGCTAATAGTCCGGAAACAGTAAGTAGTTTCACTACGTTATAAAAAAAAAAAAAAAAATGTGATTATCTGTGTGTCTCGGTTGATTCTTGCTTGCTGCAATGTGTGGCCATGCAGCAAAAAGCAAATTTACCAAGCACCCACAGTCCCGCAGCCCCTGAGAATTATAATATAGGAAAGCGTTTCTCCAGGATATTACTCTTTTACCTTTACTCTGCTCTAAAATACTTTGTAATTCTTTACTACTTAGGTCTTGAAATTTCTACTGTTTTGGATTTCTTCTTTTCTTTGGTGGTGTGCGTCTTTTATTTCATGCTGCTGCCTGGAGTTATGAACTTGCCTGCTGCCTGGTTGCTTTGCTGCTTCTTGCCTGCTTGCTGCTTTGGTCTTGCCCTGGATGGTGTTGGTGTTGGTGGTGTGTTGTGCCCCTGCCTGCCTGCCTTTGTTAGCTACCTGTTCTCTTCTTTGTGTAGCTGACTCTTTACCTTTTGGCTGATGCTTGCTTTTCTAGTTTTGCTGCTGAGTTTTTTTTTTAATTTAGAAATACTGGAATTAGATTGTCCTCAAGATTTTGGTGGTTTTCCTGTGGAGTGTATTAACAGAAACTGTAGGTAAGCTTTTATTAAATTGTGAATTTTTTTAAATGTGATTTATATTATGGGTACATCTGTCATTGATGGTGAGATCATTGTGTGTGTAGATGTGTGTAGATGTTCAACATGTAGTGATTATTAATAATGACTGTCTGATTTGTCTCACAGTCATCTTATTCTTTATCTGTAGTTTTTTCTGTCTGTCTGCAGATATATATATATATATATATATAAAGTAGTTTGTTTGGCTGTTTTTAACTGCAGTAGGTAGTTAATATTTTTCATTTGGGTGCACTTTGATAGTGAATGTATACTGTGGAGTTATATAGGGGGTACTTGCTATGATTGCAGAACTATCATTTCTCTAGTCATCATTTTCCAGGATACCATGATTTTTTTTTATACCATTAATGTTTTTTTTTTTGGATTTGGTTTTTTGAATATTTTGGTGAATATATAATGACTATAAGATGCTTGCTTGGACACTATAACTGTGTTTTTTTCTCTCAGTCTGTCATCACCGTGATGTTTACCTTATGTTGTCCTTTCTTCCTGGTTTCTCTAGGTTCTGGTGTCTTAGTTATTATAGTGAAGCTTTTTTAAATGTAGCTTGTCTAGCCTGTCATCCACCGCTGTTTTATTGTGTTTTTCTAGGTATACCCGTCTATACCAAAGCTATACCAAAAGATTACACAGTGAATATATAATGACTACATGATTTGTATAGGATGCTTGGACTGTAGAACTGTCTTCTAGTCTGTCATCACATTGATGTTTGTTTTGACCAATGTTTCTTTCTAGGGTCTTTCTCTAGTCTAAGATCAGTCTTAGTTACTATAGTGAGGCTTAAATGTAGCTTTTGTCTAGCTTGTCATCACCACTGTATCAATAATATGTATATTATTTTTTAGTACTACCTGATATGAGACTTGGGCTTAGTTTTCCCATGCGTGTGTACTTGTTGCACATTTTTTTTCTTATTGGTAACTGTATGTATTAAGTAATATATGCTGAAAGAGAATGGTGCTAGAGGGGTGTGGCTATAAAGGAATGGGTGTGGCTTGATTGTGCATGGGGCGTGGCTTGTTTGTCAGGAAATGGCACAGTAGAAAGGTGGCAACCCTATACATACAAGCAATACTGGGACTTTTGAATTATCTAAGATAATTGTACTTGCAGAAATAACTTTGTAACAGTAATGAAGTTGACAGCACATATTCTGGTAATCACAGATGCCCATTTTGTCAATGGGGAAGTTAAGCCAACAATGGAGAAAACACTAGGGAAAGTCATCTTCATAATCACCAATGCTGACTACTAAATATACCCTGCTATATTCAGTGAAAAAAAAACTTATATCATAACAGAGGTCCATCTATCTTAATCGATGCTATTCCCTATAAACATCACTATCATTACTGTCGTTAAGATTACAACGGAGATCACCTGATTGGTGTCTTAAACGTAAATAGTTTTAGTGAATGCATTAGTAATTTAATTTTTGTATTTTGCACACACACATTGTATATGTAGGAAGTATAACTTCACACATTGCCCGTGTAAAAAAAAAGTTCTTGCTTTGGTGAGTTTTGCCAGAAGTTTGGTATAAATAAAAAAAACTATGACAGTAAAATGTCATGCACGTTATATTACAGTGCTGCAAATAATGTTAAAAATTGGGGTACTTTTCCGTTAACGGAGCAACTGGTCCTAATACTCCAAGGACCTACTTAAACAGCTGACACAAATACAACATTTATATTTTTCAGCATGGGACCATCACTCAAAATAATTTCATTGAGCATCCATTTTCACGCTAGCAACCTACTGTCAGAAAAAATCGGACTCTTTCATCAACTAGCTCAAAAGTGTCAAACAGTTATCCTTCACAACCCACCCTTATGCTACTATACAAACTACTACCGATTAAACATATACCATCGCTCACGTTGAATGCCAGAATTCACTTTTTCAAGCGTCCAGCATTACGCAGCTTCTTTAAGGCAACCACGTGGATACACGTACATACATTATTAAAAAATACCATGTTTCCACGGAATGCGGAAATGTCTTTGCTATCTTGTGTCGTTGGTGCTCCGAGTTCCCGTCTATCGTTCCTCTCACACAGCATAGACTTCCGGATTAGTCTGTTAATCCAACTAGAGTCCTCCTCTATATTACAGTGATGAGATTTAGTAACGGAACTGATTTTTACAATACGGTGTTGTTTTTATACGCACGGACTTGAATTCGCAAGCACATCTTTACATTAGTGCTGTTCAAGGTTGTATAGTTCTAGCATCTTTATTCATAAAACTCAGTGAGTAAAGTTAGAGCATATACGTTGTTGTTTATTTTGGGCAAACTCAAAATCACTGGGAAAATAAAATAACGGGAAACAAATACACAAATTCAGGGAATATTTTAAATAACGATATTACAAACTCAAAAGTGTTAACTTAAAACAATATGTTTGCTTTAATATGCATTTTCTAAAGCTATGAAGTCTGAAACCCAAATGTCTGTCATTATTCAGTGACTGCAAACCTCAATGATTTGGCAGAATACTGAGGGAAAAGACCAAATCTACGAGGAAAATCCAGACATTCTGTAAAAAATCTGGAAAGCTGAAAAGTGCGCAGGATTGTTCAATCTGTAGTATCTACCTCTTCTTAGGACAATATAGGAACAGACTTGATGCGTTACTTTCACTTGGATGGCTTCAGTTATTTCAATTTCCCATTCTTTGTGTGGGAAAGGTACTGCATAACCAGTAACTAGCACCAAAGTAGAAGAATACTCCTGTTGTTTTTTTGAAGGTTTGGGCAGGGACTAGACGACTTGTCAGTATTAGACACATATACTGGAAGGGAGTGTTGATATATAATGGCATAAATTCAGTAAATGACACTTTTTTTCTTTTGTCACTGTTATGTGATATCCACATACCGCCCCCACCCTCAATCAAGGAAACCACCGTGAAAAACTTTTCAAAAGCAAACTTCACGTTACTTAAGACCAAGGTGGAAAGATTCACAGCCCCCATGCTAAAGGACAACGCTGTCCCAAACTGCTGAATCCCTTACAAAGGCACTCTATGAGCACCTGCAAGAATACATGGATTGTGTTATCCCAAGCAAAACCAAGACTTGCTCCTCCAAGAAAAGGAAACCAGTCTGGTGGACCCCCTGTCATAAACAAGCTATACAATAGAAGGAGGAAACTAGTACAGAAAAGAGTAAAATCCCAAGAAGGAAAGACACCCCTGATCAGTATCAGCAAGAAACTACGATCCCTCATAAAATCATCCAAGGTTAGCGTCGAAAGAAAAATTGCCAAGGACTCCAAAGATAACCACAAAGCGTTCTTTAGCTATGTCAACAACCTAAGTGGGAACTCTGAGATCTGCTCTGAGTTTGTGCAGAATGGCACAAAATACACTGAAACAATTGATATTGCCAATATTCTGGCAAACAGGTTTAGTGCAAACGTCTCCCCATCTCACCCCCTAAAGGGCCCATAACCATACCAGAAGAATGTAGAGCCCTGACAATCACTGACACAGGTTAAAACAGCCCTATCCAAAGCCAAAAACACAGCTTCAATGGGACCGGATGGTGTCCCAGGCTGTGTCTTACACGAACTCCAAAATTAACTAACCCCTCACCTAAACACACTGTTCAAACTCAGCCTCTCTACAAGCTACGTACCCATAGAGTGCGCACAGCAACAGTTATCCCACTGCACAAAGGTGGAGCCACAACGGACCCCAAGAATTATCACCCTATAAGCCTGACTAGCCTGGTCTGCAAAGCTATGGAGCGCATCATCATGGAACTCATTAACAGAGACATTGGAAACCTCCAAACATTGGACCCTACCCAGTTTGGCTTTGTTAAGGGCAGATCATGCCTCCTAAACTTGGTGGACTTCTTTGAGACAGTTACCAAGGTTTTAGATGAGTTAAAGGAAGTCCACACAGCCTACCTAGACCTCGCAAAGGCTTTCGTCACCATTCCCCATTCTGGTATTATAGACAAGCTAACCAGCCTGAACATAAACCCCTATGTCACAAGATGGGTTGTTAACTGGCTCATGGATAGAACCCACATGGTGAGAGTTGCAGGCTCTAGGTCTGACTCTAAACTGGTTACAAATGGCATCCTCCAGGGCTCAGTCCTGGGACCCCTCCTGTTCGGTATATACTTCTCAGAGGTACAGGCAAGCACAGGAGGACTATAGCTAACCAAGTTCGCAGACGACTGCAAACTGGGGGCCATAACTGACTCTCCAGCTGATACAGACATCCTCCAGAAGGGTCTCACTGAGACAGATACTTGGTGTCAAAATCATGGCCTCAAGCTAAATACCAAAAAGTGCATAGTCATCCCCTTTGGAAAAAACAAAGTACCCGCAAACTACCACATATGTGGTAGTCCCTTAAATAAAGAAAATGTAATAAGGGATCTGGGGACCCAAGTAGATAGCAATCTCTCCTTTGATAATCACATTGCCAAGGTGGTTAGAAAATCCTTCTATGTGGCCCACCTAATCACAAAAGGGTTCACATCTAGAACAAAAGAGGTTATTGTGCCACTCTAATCATCACTCATCAGACCCATCATAGAGTACAATGCCCCATTTGGGATGTATCTTACAAGACACCTGCAACAGCTAGAAAGACCACAGAAGTACCTCACCAAGAGGATTACTGGCCTCAAACAGATGCCCTATGCAGCCCGACTGAAGAAACTCCAGCTGTACTCGGTTGCATACCGCTTACTCAGAGGTGATCTCTGCCTGACATACAAGGCCATGTCCAAACCAGAACTGATGGACATGCTCCACCCAAAAAAAAAAACAAATCCACAAGAGTCACACGCTCTAGGGATCTAAACCTCAACACAACGATAAATAGGACATGCTGGAGGGATAGATTCCTGTTCCAGAGACTCCCCATGCTTTGGAACAGGATTCCAATCTACATTAGGCCGAGCCCCTCACTAACACTCTTCAAGAGAAACCTTGAGGAGTGGATGGGAAACATAAAATTTACCCCGGGGATCATTGCAGTGGCTCTGCTGAACAGAGGCCCAGGGAACTAATGGCTCTGCTGGACAGAGGCACAGGGAACTAATCTAAGGGGGCGGTGAAAGCCAACACATTCTGGCTAGGCTTACAGATGCCCTCGGGCAGATAGCCTAGTACTTACCTATGAACCTATAACCATTTACCAGCTTGTGTGAATGCATGTGGGGTGGGGGCAAGTTGCCATCTCCCTTAACGCCCCTCCCCCCATTGTTATAATCTGTTAATCACAACAGCTTCTTCATGCCTTTTGCCATGATTTTTTTTGTGCATTTGTCAGAGAAATAAATTGTTGCATGTGCTAAATAAAAAATGAGTTGTAGAATTACTGGAGTGTCATTGGGTTTGCTTACATTTACTGTAATAACATTATTTTTTTTTCTTTAGTGAAAGAGTTTATTTGTAAATACCAGAGTGATTTTTCATGTGGCTGTACACCAGTTATTGTATTGGTGTTCAGGGTGTCATCCTTGATGATTGGGGGGGGGGGGGTTACATTAGGATATGGCTTGTTTTGGTGTGACTTTGGCAGGGTTTTCTGCTTTGCATCCTTGGGAGTTACTGTTCTCCACAATCCCCCAAACCCCTGCCTACAAAACAGCTGATTCAGGTTTGATTGGTAGCCTGGATACTGAGGGGAATCTGGCAAGGGAGAAGAAAGTGGGGCAATACCCACCACACTGTCCCACAGGGAGGGGAAGGTGTGCATATCTGGGGTCCATTTTCCACATACAATTCCTCAGTGAGAACCAGAAACCTCCTGGAAGAGACTGTTTCAAGGAGCGGGCCTTCTGAATAATGTAACTTGAGAACGTGTGTAACATAGTCTATTTAAGGACTATTACATACCAGGTCATGAGTATGCTAATGAGCAGGATAAGAGGGAGTGGCTACAGGTTAAAGCAAAACTTCCAGTCTTCCCAGCAATAGGATGACACCACTCCCATCTCCCAATCCTTGCTGCTAGGGGAAATAAATGGTCCATCTGTCTCTTACCTTTAGCGGGAATGATTGCACCAGTTAGGTGGAAAGGGGAGGCAAGATGGTCAGAAAATGTCATAGCAAAAAATAAATAAAAAACAACAGCTGTTTAAATCAGTAATTTATAAAAACAGCTTAAAAGATTTCATTTATGTCACAAAACAAATACAAATTTAAATAACTCGACATACCTGGAAACAATAAATGGAGCACCATTATGACTTTCCACTACTATGAACAACCACAGTCGTCAAAACACATAAACCAACTATCTGCAACAAGTACTACACAAATGATAGTTGAAGTCTTTATTATGGGGGGCATCACCCCCCTTAATAGTATATACTAACTCCATGATTATATAACTCTGGAGAAGCCAAGACCTCCACTATCTTTGCCATGTGTAAATATCTTATGTTAGCAATTGTTCTGGAGCTTTTCTCCCAGAGCTTCTGCTGAAAACAGACAGCTCTGTTCAGTCGGACCACCCTGGTAAAACAAATTTAAAATAAAATAAATAATTTACAATAACACAATTTATTCTAACATTAGAGGCATTTTTTTTTATTTTGATACATTAGTACATCATTAGCCATAATTTTGGATTGCTTTGCAACATCACCAATGCCAAAGCATGCATTGAAAGTGGCTTCATATTCAAAATTTACTTCCATAACCATAAATGCACCCCACTCCCCCTGCTATTTATATACATCATCTTCCAGATTGTACTGCAGTGAGGAAAGGGCAAATTCCCAAGTCCCTGGTATACTGCAGTCTTGCACAGAAAAAAACAGCATATGTGATCAACTGATTTTCATATATATATATATATATATATATATATATATATATATACACACACACAGACACACACACACACACACACACACACACACACACACACATATATATATATATATATATATTTATATATACTGGTTGTTTTTTTTCTCACTTTCAGTAGATAAACTTTCAAGAACTGGAATACAACATATTATATATATTATATTTGCATTCCCTGATACAATAATAAGGTTAATTAAGAGTCTATACGAGAGATCGGAGGCAAAGATTAAAATGGGAAGGTTTTCTCTGACTGAACAGAGGAATCAGGCAGGAGTGTCCTTGTTCCCCTTTGTTAATTGCTTTATATTTAGAGCCATTGGTAAAGAAAATAATGGACTCAGAAATGCAAGGACATAAATGGTTTGGTAATCAAGAAAAGGTGGCTTTATATGCAGACAATATTATTATGTACCTGATAAAACCAGAAAAGGACATTTCAGTGTTGTGGAACATATTTCTTTTTAAACAAGAAACATCTTTATTAAAATATAGTGTATGACATAGGCCATGTTACATTTAAATAAATGACAATAAACCATAGCAACACAATCGCATTTGCAAATATTATACATTCCAAACTGTGCAATGCAACTGTAGCTGCAAACATTATACATCACTTTTAACATATCCAATCATTGTTAGTCAACTATTACATAGCTCATTCAAATCCTGCTTACATTTAAACCTCATTTCTCCTCTGCATGTACTGATCCCACAGTTCCCATTTTCCCTATGTGATTTTATCCTACCCTTTTCTAAAGATCCCAGTTCCAGTTGTTTTACCTCTGTTACTATCTTTACTACTTCTAGTAAATATGGTTTAAACTTTGATTTTCATTTTCTAGTAATTGCTTTTTTGGCAGCCATCATAATTAGACTCAGCAAGGCCTTACTATGTCTAGGCAATTCCGAGTTTGTATCATAACTCAAAAAAATAATTTCCCTAGTCACTCCAACCTGCTCATCCAGCATCTCTGACAGAGCAGTCTGTAGGTAATCCATAAAGTCTACCAACACACCCAGGAAATATATTCCCAGTTATCTCTTTCTGCCCCATCACACCTCCAACATTTGCTGTCTATCTGAGGAAAAATTCTTTGAATTCTGCTTGGGGTATAAAACTACTAATGTAAGCACTTCCAGGCAAATATTTAAAATCTTCTAGATTTTGCTGCATATCTGGGAGATGTACATATATGCCCCCCCCATTGTTTCTTTGTGAATTGCTTATCTCATCTCTCTTCCCAGTCCTTCCAAACCTCCTCTGATTGATTCTTATAGTTTTCATGCAATATTTTATATGCTGTACTAATTATTCCTTTCTTAATGGCAGCTTCTGTTCTAGATTCTGAAAAAGACTCTGCCAGTGCTGGTCTTTCATTTAGCACCACCCTATTTCTTTCTCTTTGCCTATACTCTGATATCAATCTTTGATGTGGAAGACAACCTTTAGCCTGCAGCTGAAATAAGTTCTTGGCATCTTCCTTTCCCTCTCTAGTTATTTGCTCCCAGTACTTTGGTTCCTTTGCCAGTTTTCTCCAATATATTCCTGCCTCCTCTTGTCTATTGTCTGTATCCTTAATTGCGTTTATCCCTATTGGCAGAATCTCCTTTCTCCATTCCCGTGTTGGCTCAGTTCTTAGAAGACCTTCTGCTACTTTATGAATCTACTATTCTTCATGATTATTGTTGTTCTTCTTAAAGGAGTTTTAACTGTGTTGCTCTGAAATACCCATTCAACTCAGGTAATCCCAATCTGCTCTATTCTATTGGAAGAATAAGCTTATCCCACTTGACTCTTGCTGTCTTCCCTTCCCTGATAAAATCCTTCAGCTTTTTATTAATTGCTATCCACAACTTCTCCTCTGGTTGATAAAAGTATGCCTGACTAGTGTATAAAGGGACTAAAAACATTTTAGCTGCTTGCATCTTACTATCAATATCCATATAACAGAGCTTCCATTTTCTCATTTTTATATTACCTTTTGTTTGGTCTCTTCCAACATATCCTTAGCTGCCACACTAGTATCATTTTTAATCCATACTCCTAAATGCTTCATTTTATCATGTCCTCATAAATATGGATATTACTGAACCAGTTCATATGTGGGTACATAATTTACTGCTATTGCTTTTATTTTTGTTTCATTAATTTTGTATCCTGAAAAGGTTTGAAACTGTCTCAATATGTTCCACAACACTGTAATGTCTCTTTCTGGTTTTGTCAGGTATAAAATAATGTCATCTCCAAATAGAGCCAGCTTTTCTTGACTACCATACCAATTATATCCTTGAATTTCTGAGTCCCTTATTTTCTTTGCCAATAGTTCTAAATATAATGCAAATAACAAAAGGGAGAGAGGATAACCCTTCCTGGTTCCTCTGCTAAAGAAGATTATCAGAGAGGACCCCACCCACTTTAATTTTCACCTCCAGTCCTTCATATATCCTCCCCATCAACCTTATAATTTTATCAGGGAATGCAGATGCTTCCATTGCCCTCATAAAATCCCAACTTACCATCTCAAATGCTTTGTCTGTATCAAGACCCACAAGGAACAGTGGTATTTCCTTACATTCTGCTTACTTACGGATCATCACTGTTCTGTTTATGTTGTCAAATGATTGCCTTCCAACCACAAACCACATTGATCCATATCTATCAGTGTTGACATCACTTTTGCCATTCTTTTAGCCATTATAGACATAAATACTTTAAAATCATGATTTAGTATTGACATGGGCCTGTATGAAGCTGAATTTGATGGATCTTTACCCTCTTTACAGCTACTACTGCTTTCTTCCAGGATTTTGGTACTTCTTCTCCTCTTAAAATACAGTTAAACAAAACCTTCCAGAGCCTCACCATTTTTTTTTCTTTCCTAGCTTCCAAACTTCCACAGGAATACCATCTAATCCTGGGGACTTTCCTGTAGATTGGTTATACATCACCATTTTTATCTCATCTGCTCCTATCCTAACTATTAGTAATTGAGTCTCCTCTCCCTCTAGCCTTGGCATGTTTAATTCTTCCATAAACATTTCCATTTGTACCTTTTCTTGATTTCCATATTTCTCTGCTTTATTCAGACTTTCACAGAATTTCCAAAATATTTCTAATGCTTCTACAGAGTCCCTCTTTATCTTCCTTGTAATAGGCTCCCTAAGCTTGGTGACAGCCCTTTCTACTTTCTGTTGTCTGAGTTGTTGTGCTAAAAGTTTTTGTGCTCGAGTTATTATCAAAAAACAGTTGGTTAACAACAGTCTTTTTAAACTCATGCATGTTATCAAGCTAGTCCCTTATTTTCTGTTCAGCATTCTGTAGTTGCTCCTCTTCTTGGTCTTTGATATTCCCCTCTTTTGCAATACATTAATATTTGTCAGTCCCTCTAAATAATTCTTGTTACTTCTTAACCATATCTATTCTTTTATTTCCACTCTAGTTTTAAATTCCATTTTAATTTTATCAAACTCCCCAGCTATATTCTCAGAAGAAGTTTCTATCTTCTCTAATAGTTCCTGAATAAGTTCCACTAACCATTCCTTAAATTCTTCTCTTTTCAACAGATAGGTTGGAAAGTGTTAGTGTCATTTTTATTTCATTACCCTGTGTTTTTATTTTGGTTACTATTGGTGCATGATCTAAAATAGTTATTGGGTGTGTATCCAATTAATGCACAATTCCTGTGAAATGTAAATTCTGTCTAGTCTAGCCCAGTGTTTGTATCATGGGGAATAATATGTAAATTCACTCCGAATGCCTAGTACTGAATTCACATCTTCCATGCCAAATATTTTCATAAATTTCATTACAAATCTACCCTCTTTTGTTATATTTCCCTTTCTGGGCCCCCCAGACACATATTCACTGTTGCAAATCAAATTTCAGTCCCCACCTACTAGTAATATTCCTTGCTGAAAGCTGATAATTTCTCCCAGAATTTTCTTTAGCTCCATTATAGCAGTTTAAGGTGGAATATAAGTACATGCCAGTGTAATCCTCCTCCCTTGCTTGTAGCCCCTTAGTACTAGAAATCTACCATTACTGTATTTTTTCCTCTTCTATTATAATTGAAGCTCCTCTTGCAATTAATATAAGTACTCCTGTCTTCCTTTGTCCCAGGTATTCTGCTGAATAACCATCCTGAAAACCTTTCTTTATCAAATTCATATGTTCATTTCTTTCCAAGCGTGTCTCCTGTAGCATAGCTATTTGCACTCTACATTTTTAAATATAGTTCACTACTCTTTCTTTTTTGGATTTATCTGGGAGACCATTAACTTTTAAACACATTATAGAAAGAATCATATTCTTGAGGGATTATTATTTCCACCTTTTATGTATAACAACTTTTTTGTTAAGTGTCTTGTTCCAGCTTTTGTGTTACATGCATGCACTTTTTGGCAGATTAATCTTTTACACAGCTGTTTCTTGTCACCTCCATTTGAGCCTATGTCACATCTTGGAGAACTTTTTGTTTTACTGAAAGCCCTCAAACAGAAATACACACACACACACACACACACACACACACACACACACACACACACACACACACACACACACACACACAATACCTCCTAAAACCTTAATAATAACACACAAAACTATGTACACCTTCAAATATTGAAGTTTTACCCCTTATAGGAGCATAAGTTCCAAAATGACAGCCACACACTCAGACTCAATCTAAACAGAAAAAAAGCTTATCCATGCTAAGATGCATGGTAGAGCCTATGATTCTATTAAGTGCTGTCTGATTTGCCTTATCTTTATATCTCTCCCAGCTGGGAAACACTTGAGTGCTTTCAGAAAACATTTTCTATAAGCCATTTCTCTTTATCAGATTGTCTGCTAATGACATGAGAACTAGATATAGGACTATTTACTCGAAAAAAGACCTTATAATATTCAATATTCTTTTTAATTTACTTGCTTTCTGTCAAAACTTGTTACTATATAATGCTAACACAGTCATTTCCCTATGCAAGAATGAGAAAAAGCACACTAATGTATATTTTGTCATGCTCTTTTAACCAGATCAGTGTAGTGGAACATCATGAGACAGTTTCAAGTATTTTCGGGATATAAACTTAATGAACATAAAACAAAAGCTATAGCTATAAACTATGTACCCACATGTGAATTGGTCTAGCAATACCCATATTTATGGAAACACGATAAAATGTATTTAGGAGCATGGATTGAAAAATGACTCTATTATGGCAGCTGAAGAAATGTGGGAAGATGCTAAACAAAGGATAATACAAAACTGAGAAACTTGAAGATCTTGTTTATGGATATGAATAAAAAGATAGAAGCAGTGAAAATGTTTTTAGTCCATTTAGTGTTATATACAGCTCAGGCATGTTTTTATTAACCAGAGGAGAAACTGTAGACAAAAATTAATAAAGAGTTGAAGACATGTATTTGAGAGGGAAAGAGGACAATAGTCAAGTGGAATAAGTTGATCCTTCCAAAAAAGCAAGGTGGTTTATGATTACCCGAATTGAATGGATATTTTAGAGCTACACAGTTAAGGCTGATATACATAACACAAGCAGAATGTCATAAGTCAAAGTCGAAAGGAGGATGATGAAATAGGGGAAATTTAAGAAATAAGGAGAGAGTGGGATTTTGATTGCAGATTCTTTTGGAGAAGTACAATAGCCATACATAATATTATATTAAGAAAGTAGCAGAAAGTATTCTAAGAACTACACCAACACAAGAATGGAGAAAGGAGATTTTGCTGATAGGGTTGACTGCAGTTAGGGGAACAGAGAATACGCAAGAGGGGGCTGGAATTTGCTGGAGAAAACTGGCAAAGGAACCAAGGTACTGGAATCAAATAACTAGAGAGGGAAAGGTAACAAAATGGAAAGAGGCCAAGAAGACATTGGACTGCAGGCTTGAGACTGCATACCCTGTCAGGGATTGACATCAGAGCATAGGCAAAGAGAAAGGAATAGGGGAATCCTAAATGAAAGACCTGCTCTGGCAGAGTTTTTAGTTGAGTAGAGAAGCTGGTGTTAAAGAAGGAATAATTAGTAAGGCATGTACAATATTGCACCGTACATAAGAAAACAATGGGAAGACATAGGTATTGCTCCAAAATATGCATCAAAGTGTAGAAGATTTAGGATTTTTGCTTGGAAATATTTGCATATATCCCAAGCAAACTCCAAAGAAATTACCTGAGGTAGATGGAAAATGTTGAAGTTGTGATGGGAAAAAAAGAGGTGACTGGGAACATATGTTTTGGGAATGTAATCAGTTGGTAGACTAAAAAATTCCTACAAAGTACTCTGTCAGAAATATTGGATAAGCAAATGGGTGTAACTAAGGATATTATTTTTTGAACTGGGATACAGGATCTGAATTGCCTAGACATAGTCAGGCCTTCCTACATTTAATTCTACTGGCTGCTAAAAAGGAATTACTAGAAAATGGAACCCAAAGTCTAAACCAGCAATATTTGAAATATTGAATATTGTAACAGAGATAAAAGAACTGGGAGTGGGAACTTTAATAAAAGGTAGGAGCAAATGACATGGAAATTGTGGGAACAATGCATGCAGGATAATGTTTTGGAGGAAGAGTCAGATTTAAGGGAAGGCAAGAATTTATGTAATGTTGGATTGATAGATATACAAAAACATATTTGATGTATAATGTTTGTAATTAGGAACATGTTAATATGGTTTGTTTTCTTTTATATGAATGTATGTTTGCCTGTGTCTTAAGTGATAATTCAGTAAAGGTATTTGAAACAAGTGATTATGCCTTATTACACTTCCTTATGTTTTGAGAGAGTAAAATTTTAGCAAATATTTACTAATTAATTTGATCGTAGTCAGAGATTTTGGTGTACACCGTTTTTAAAGCAGCATTAAGTGATGGCCACATCTATGTGTGGGGCTGTAATCCACTGCAATGAATGCATCTAACAGCAATGAGCTTCAATATATAACTGTGATTATTATTTATTTATGCAAGCATTTGATCACAGGCATCTGGGCTGTATTTGGTGATTGCAGCTTTGTGTGTTTGGGGGGGTTGTTAATACACTGCAGTGCATATGTCTGATAACAAGATGAAATGTTTTACTGTTGTTATTACTTCTGCTTTCATTTGTTTGATCATAATCAGACATCTGAGGTGTACAGAGTCAAAAAAGTAGCGGTGTTTGGTAGGCATTTATTTTTGCATCTGGTTAGCAAGCATGAGTAAGATGAGGCAGGGTCCCCCTGTCTCACTTTAGTCATGGGTGCTTACCCTAACCTTACACATTAACTTACAAATAACAGTACCACTATACAAGATCCAAGAACACACACACACACACACTCACAGTAAAACACAACACTGCATCTGTCCCCTAACTTCACTCTCACTTTAACCCTGAATTGCCAAGATACACACACACACACACACACACACACACACACACACACACACACACACACTGTTGAGCAAGTTGCCATTTGGCAAACTGACACTCTCCCAAACACTTACATGCACACACCACAAAACATTTTAAAGGAAAACTCCTCCCTCTCCTACAGTTTAACTCAATCCTTAGGTTTCTTTTCTCCCTACACTATGGTTCCAATATTGTGTAGGTACAAGAAACCTGCTTGTACTTTTTATAACTTTCATTTCCTTGTCTTTGAATCAAGGGAAGGGAAAGCCCATCTACCTTTCTTTAAAGCTTAACCTCTCACATACTTTGCAGAGGAATTTGTCTCAGCCTGCATGACATACCATAGACACAGATAAATCTGTAGTTTACCCTGTCAGGTACTGCTATCAATCTTAGATGGACAATTACTCTTGCTAATTTCAGGAACACAGCAGCTGGTATAAAAAAAGACAGAAATCTGTGGGACTGTTTTCCATTGTTTTTATTGCAGAGAGGAGGATAACTTAACAATCCCCTTTCATAGTAAAACAAAGCAATTCAATCAGCCAGGGATTTAAAGGCAGTTGTCACCTCTTCTGACAGATTTACATAAGCAGCACCACAGTATTGAAATGATTCACAGGTAGGTACTAGGCTATTTGCCCTAGGGCCTATATAAGCCTAGCCAAACGGTACCCTGGCTTTTGCCACCCAAGAAAATTATTTTTCTGTGCCCCTGTCAAGCACAGCCACAGAAGTGATCCCCGGGGTGAATTTCCTATCTCCCATCCAATCAAGATTTTTCTTGAAGAGTGCTAATGAGGAGCTTTGTTTGATATAGATACGTAGTTTGTTCCAGAGTATGGGAAGTCTCTGGGACGGGAATCTATCCCTCCAGCATGTTCTGTTTATTGTGGTGACAAGGTTTAGGTCCCTAGAGCGTGTAGCTCGGAGGGATTGGGATTTCTTTAAGTGGAGCATGTCCAACAGCCAGGGGCGTCTCGTGGCATAGGGCTGCTGGACTGCAGCCCCCTCAAAAATAAAAAAAGAAAGAAAAAGAAGAAAGAAAAATGAAAAATAAAAAAAAATTAGTTTTTCAAAATTCGCGGACTTCGCGCAAAGATAGACCGAGTCCCGACTACTGTCGGTCTGCGCATGCTCAAGGCAGTCCGCCGTCCCATAGGGGACACAAGGAGACGTCTGTGCACTTTTACAGTGCACAGACTCGCCAGGATTATGGGTCGCGTCCGGACTGCAAGAGGAGCAGCAGGGACTCGGGACAGAGCATTAGGGATCTCGTCGGGTCGGGAAGGAGCATTGGGATCTCGCGGGTCTTCAGTATTGCGCAGGAAGGATGTACGTTAGCTGGATGTATTCAGGTAAGGTGCCTTTTAATTTACAATGTTTATTTGTATGGAGTTTGTGCTTTTAATTTACAATGTTTATTTGTGTATGGTGCTTGTGCTTTACTGGAGTTTGTGCTTTACTGGAGTTTGTGTATGGTGCTTGTGCTTTACTGGAGTTTGTGTATGGTGCTTGTGCTTTACTGGAGTTTGTGTATGGTGCTTGTGCTTTACTGGAGTTTGTGTATGGTGCTTGTGCTTTACTGAGTTTGTGTATGGTGCTTGTGCTTTACTGGAGTTTGTGTATGGTGCTTGTGCTTTACTGGAGTTTGTGTATGGTGCTTGTGCTTTACAGGAGTTTGTGTATGGTGCTTGTGCTTTACTGGAGTTTGTGTATGGTGCTTGTGCTTTACTGGAGTTTGTGTATGGTGCTTGTGCTTTACTGGAGTTTGTGTATGGTGCTTGTGCTTTACTGGAGTTTGTGTATGGTGCTTGTGCTTTACTGGAGTTTGTGTATGGTGCTTGTGCTTTACTGGAGTTTGTGTATGGTGCTTGTGCTTTACTGGAGTTTGTGTATGGTGCTTGTGCTTTACTCTGGTTTGTGTATGGTGCTTGTGCTTTACTGGAGTTTGTGTATGGTGCTTGTGCTTTACAGGAGTTTGTGTATGGTGCTTGTGCTTTACTGGAGTTTGTGTATGGTGCTTGTGCTTTACTGAGTTTGTGTATGGTGCTTGTGCTTTACTGGAGTTTGTGTATGGTGCTTGTGCTTTACTGGAGTTTGTGTATGGTGCTTGTGCTTTACTGGAGTTTGTGTATGGTGCTTGTGCTTTACTGGAGTTTGTGTATGGTGCTTGTGCTTTACTGGAGTGTGTGTGTGTGTGTGTGTGTGTGTGTGTGTGTGTGTGTGTGTGTGTGTGTGTGTGTGTGTGTGTGTGTGTGTGTGTGTGTGTGTGTGTGTGTGTGTGTGTGTGTGTGTGTGTGTGTGTGTGTGAAAATGCCCCAGGTGCTTATGGTGGTGTGGTAGGGAATGCCTCAGGCTTGAACCCTGTACCCTGTATGCAGGTGTTAAAGACTTGAGTTCCCTACCCACCACCATTTGTAAAAAAATTTCAGATATTTGCCTCATATTCGATCTGATCTGTTCCTCATAATATCTGTGGTTTGTAAATGTTGCAAGGCTTGACATTTGATGGTGTAGTAGTAGCATTGTTGCCTCACAGCTGCAGGTTCTTGGGTTTGATTCTTGGCTGGGGTTCCTTCTTTGTGGGGTCTGTATCTTCTCCCTGTGTTTGTGTGGGTTTGCTTTTGTGTCCTCCCATGTTACAAAGACATGTCTGCATTATTTCTTCCTGGGCCTTTGCTGAAAATTGTTTATTTGTTCCAAGTCAGACTGTCCTGATTAAAAAATGTTAAATAAAATTGACAGGCATTTGAATTTCAGACTTAAGGGTTTCTGAATGTTTAATTCCTTGCGTATTTGATGGTGCAGTGGTAGTATTGTTGCCTCACAGCTATAGGTTTTCTGGTTTGATTCTTGGTTGGGGTGGCTTCTCTGTGGAGTCTGCATCTCCTCCATGTGTTTGTGTGGATTTGCTCTGGTGCCCTGCCATTTTACAAAGACGTGTCTGCAGTTTTAATCCCTGCTGAAAATTGGTTTTGTTCTGTCCGCAGTAAAATTGACAGGCATTTGAATTTCAGACTTCAGGTTTCTGAATGTTTAATTCCTTGCATAATTGATGGTGCAGTGATAGTATTGTTACCTCACAACTACAGGTTTTCTGGTTTGATTCTTGGTTGGGGTGGCTTCTGTCTGCATCTCCTCCCTGTATTTGTGTGGATTTGCTCTGGTGCCCTGCCATTTTACAAAGACGTGTCTGCAGTATTAATCCCTGCGTCTCTGCTGAAAATTGTTTTTGTTCTGTCCGCAGTAAAATTGACCGGCATTTGAATTTCAGACTTCAGGTTTCTGAATGTTTAATTCCTTGCATAATTGATGGTGCAGTGATAGTATTGTTGCCTCACAGCTATAGGTTTTCTGGTTTGATTCTTGGTTGGGGTGGCTTCTGTCTGCATCTCCTCCCTGTATTTGTGTGGATTTGCTCTGGTGCCCTGCCATTTTACAAAGACGTGTCTGCAGTATTAATCCCTCGTCTCTGCTGAAAATTGTTTTTGTTCTGTCCGCAGTAAAATTGACAGGCATTTGAATTTCAGACTTCAGGTTTCTGAATGTTTAATTCCTTGCATAATTGATGGTGCGGTGGTAGTATTGTTGCCTCACAGCTATAGGTTTTCTGGTTTGATTCTTGGTTGGGGTGGCTTCTGTGTGGAGTGTGCATCTCCTGCCTGTGTTTGTGTGGATTTGCTCTGGTGCCCTGCCATTTTACAAAGATGTGTCTGCAGTTTTAATCCCTGCGTCTCTGCTGAAAATTGTTTTTGTTCTGTCCGCAATAAAATTGACCGGCATTTGAATTTCCAACTTCATGTTCTTCAGAATACATAGTAGCACAACCTTTTTTTTTTTTTAGCAATTTTCGAAGTTTATAAGATGAATATTTTAAATTTGTCCCTATTTTTGGGACTGTATTCCCCCATTATTGGCTTCGTCCAGGTTTTTGTGCTAAGGTTGACAGCTATGGCAAGAACTGAATTCACTGAATATGTTTGAGGGCTGTATTCCCTCATTACTGGGTTTGTCCAGGTGTTTTGTACTAAGAGGTTGACAGCTATGGTGAGAACTGAATTCACTAAATGATAGCCATTTAAGTTTCAGTCTTCCTCTTTTTACAAAGCAGCTGATGTGGCATAGTGGTATGTTACTCTGACTGTTTTTGCTCAGGGACCTTGGCAGTAAAATATATGGTGGCAACACAACATTTTATTCTAGCAACTTTCCAAGATTATACAAGCAATGTTTAATGTGTCCCTGTTTTTGGGCTTTTGACCCCAATACATTTTGGCTTTTTCCAGTTTTCTTGAGCTGCGGTTGAGATGCAGTTGAGTATTGAGTAGATTTTACAAGGAACTGAGAGCTGCAGGGGAATAGAAGTTTAGTGCTTTGCCAAGTTAATACTATAGCACAACAGGCTGTGTACTTGCTTTTGATGCAGAAGGTTGTGGGTTCTACTCCCACAAGGGGTAGATGCTGCCGTACTGAGAATGTTCTCCTTGGTGAAGATACTAACTATGAGTTCGTTATCAGTTTGCCATCCATTTCCTCTTGCAATATTATTACTAGCTTATCATTTTTTTAATGTAATATAGACAATTTATTCCTGCGGGGCAACAGACACTTTATTTTTCGATGAAACCATGAAATATAAAGGTGATTGCTAGCAGCAACCACTTCATTAGTTACAGATTTCTTTAATGTGGAATTATTTAGATGACTGACTTTAGAGATTGTGCATATTTACTGATAATGGACTGTAGAATTGTGCATATTTACTGATAAAGGTGGACTGTAGAATTGTGCATATTTACTGATAATGGTGGACTGTGGAATGGTGCATATTTGCTGATAATGGTGGACTGTGGAATTGTGCATATTTACTAATAATGGTGGACTGTGGAATTGTGTATATTTACTAATAATGGTGGACTGTGGAAGTCTGAGTAGACTTTTTATGATAAATGTTCTCAACTGGGCAGTTTTGCCATTATGGGTGCATATGGTTTGTTTCATTGCTTACTGGAAAAAATGTTCAAAACAAATTTAAAACATCCTGTAACAAGTGTACTGTATTGTACAAGGAATATAATTTTAGTACAATGAGGAAGGTGTATCAAAGAGCACATGTATGTTTCATATGCAAGGAGCCTATGATTGAAAACAGCCCAAAATTAATCTTTATCTGCCACTGGCAAAATGTATTTTCTTTGAATGTGGGTTTCAATGCTGTTTCAATGAATGTGAGTTTCAAGGGCAGAGAAGTTTTAATGCTAAGTTTTCATTGTGAGATTGCATTGCTTTGTTTAACAGATGACTTAGTGTTTGTGCTGTAAAATACAAAATAAAACTTTCAAATGAAGTCCAACTCATCATAGAAGTAAAGCAGTATGCACATTAGTGTTTATGGTAAATGGAGTGAAATAGCCAAGTATAATGGTTCATTGGAATGGCTGCAGAGGCTCCATTCAACCATTATTTTGTCAGGGGGGGAAGGGCAGCAAACTCAGACAGGCCCAGCTGAACTATACCTCCCAACTGTCCAGATTTTCAAAGAATGAATAGATTTTGCTTCTTATTTTTGGTTTGTTCATAAAATTTGTAGTTTTAATTCCTAAATGATTTGCCAGAAGTCACTCTAAGTTTCAGACTTCATAACCTTCAGAAAAATGCATGTTAAAGTAAGAGCTGTTCTATCAACTGTCTCAATTTATACAAGAGCAATTTTAGTACTGTTTATATGTGCCCCAATATATTTGGCCTTGTTCAGATTTACTGCATTAACAGGTTGAGAGGTACATGCAAATAAATTGCTTTATAGAATTAGGCATAGCCAACCTCTCAACTGTCCCCAATTTTGGCTCAAAATGTTGCTCTTCCCCTTATAATCCCTCCATAAAATAGCAATTTTGGAAGAAAACATGGAGGGTTTACAATTAAGAAATAACTGTAATAATCAAAGTTATAGATTACTTGAAATGCATGTAGATTCTTTTATATTTTGTCAGCTGCTCAAGGTAGCAGTACTAATATTAAAGTGTCCCTTCTTTGACAGGTAGCAGCTGTATTGTGTGTCTATTTTATATTTTTGCATCACGGTTTTGTCCATTTTTCATAAAAATTGTGTTTTTTGGCAAATTAGTGACATCACTAAAGACTGAAGTTAGAAAATGACAGACATTTGAGTTTCAGATTTTATACCCTTCAGAAAATTCATACTAATGCAAGACCTATTCTATTATCTTTCTAAGTTTATTAGAGCAATATTTAAAAATTGTCCTTATTGTTGGGCCTTTGTCCCACTTCTGTGTATGGCTTTGTCCAGATTTCTTGCTCTTGAGGTTGAGAGGTATGACAAATGTGTCAGGGCCATCACAGTCAGCCAGTGAGATTTCAAATTGTGACATGCTTGTTGCACCCCACTTCCCCATGTAGTGACTCTGGATGTGTCCAAGCAAGGCAAGGAGTAGTTGTATCTACCTTGGATGGGGAGGACACACTGCATAAGTACTACAGTGGCTTTTCATCTGTCCTTGATTTTGCAGAATGGTCTGGTTTCTGTCATATTTTTGTACTGTTGATTTATGCTTATTACTCAAAGTGCCTGTTGCTCTGTGCTTTTAAGTAGCAATGCTTTAATGACCATAAGGTAAGCTTGTCTGAGATCGTAAGATGCAAGTAAGCTTTAATAAGCATACTGTTAAAGAATTGCCAACATTGAAAGCCTTTCTGTTGTTGCCATGCAGAGAATACTTGACTAGATAATGTATAAGCCTTGGGTATTAAAGGACAGGATTCCATTATTTTAAAAAGCTCATTACACTTGTTGGAGACTTCCAGTCATCTCTACAGACTTTACCCGTAAACTAAACAGAATGCCAATCATGTGTGGTCCATAACCTGTACAGTAATCCTTTAAGCAATGTATCTTGAGCTTGTTTCCTTTTCATTTTTTACTTTTATCATGTTTTCCCCATGAAAGAAGTTGTCAGGCAGCAGGTCTTTTTTGGATAAGAAACATTTTTACAAGTGGGAGCATCACATAGATTTCTACTTTCAGCATGTTACTTGGTACTTTAATAAAGCTGAATATATTATAATTAGGAATGCAGTGCAAGGAGAAGTGGTTTGAGTTGAGTGCTTCTGGTTTTTCTTATACTTGATTTTGACTGGCATTCCAGTAATGTATTTAAAAAGTAATTTATTTTTCATGCCTCACAACCTTTTGTTTCCATCTAGATATTAAGTAAGCTGTCATGCAGTCAATGCATTGAAATATTTTTATTCTTCTACACTTATTTTTGTCTTGATTGGACTTTCATAATGATGGTTTGCCACCCAGGGCAGCGTATTTAATTAAAGTTAGTTTTTTGTGGTTTTGTGCATAGCTCCTCCCCTTTCTGGTTGACCACACCCCCTTGACCCCACCCATTCAGCTGTCTCCTGCAGCCCCCCTGTGATTTGAAGTCACCAGCCGCCACTGCCAACAGCTCTGGGTTTGACATAGCTTTGTATGTTAGATCACCTCTGAGTAGGAGATATGCGACAGAGTAAAGCTGGAGTTTTTTGAGATGGTCTGCGTAGGGCATTTGTTTGAGGCTGGTAATCCTCTTTGTGAGGTATTTCTGCAGCCTTTCCAGTTGTTGTAGATGTCTTGTGAGGTACATACCAAAAGGTGCGTTGTACTCTATAATGGGTGTAATGAGTTATGAGTAGAGGGGAACAATGACCTTTTTTTTCCTGGATGAGAAAACTTTTATGATGAGGTGTGCCACGTAGAAGGATTTCCTGACTACTGTGGCGATGTGATTATCAAAGGAGAGACTACTGTCCACCTGTGTCCCAAGGTCTCTTATCACACTTTCAGTGTTAAGTAGACTATCACCTATGTGGTAGTTCATGGGTACAGAGTTTTTATCAAAAGTGATGACAATGCACTTTTTGGCATTGAGCTTGAGGCCATGGTTTTGACACCAGGCATCTGTCTCAGTGAGGCCCTTTTGTAAGATGTCCACATCATTAGGAGTTTTGATTATGGCTCCTAGTTTGCAGTCATCTGCGAACTTTGTTAGCCAAAGACCTTCTGTGTTAGCCTGTACTTCAGAGAAGTAGATACCAAACAGGAGAGGACCCAGGACTGAACCCTGTGGTATTCCACTTGTCACTGGTCTGAAACTGGATTTAGAGTCTGCTACTTTCACAGTGTGGGTTCTGTCAGTGAGCCAGTTGGCAACCCATCTTGTAACATAGGGATTTATACCTAGTTTAGTGAGTTTATCTATAATTCCAGAGTGGGGGATGGTGTCAAAAGCCTTTGGTGAGATCTAGATAGGCTGTGTGAACCACCTTACCCTCATCTACGGCTTTGGTGACTGCTTCAAAGAAGTCTATCAGGATTAGGAGACATGATCTGCCTTTTACAAACCCGAAGTGGGTAGGGTCCAGAGTTTGGAAATTACCAATGTCATTGTTTATAAGTTCCATGATGATACATTCCATAGCCTTGCAGAGCAGGCTCGTCAGGCTGATGGGGCGGTAGTTCACAGGGTCCGTGGTGGCTCCCCCTTTGTGGAGTGGGATAACCGTTGCTGTGCGCCATTCAGTGGGCACAAAGCCTGAGGTGAGGGTATGATTGAACATGGTACTTAGGTGGGGTGCCAGTTCGTTCTGTAGTTCATGTAGAACGCAGCCTGGGATGTCGTCAGGTCCCATGGATGCTGTGTTCTTGGCTTTGGACAATGTGTTTTTTTACCTGTGCAGCCATGATTACAGGAAGTTTGCATTCTTCCAGTATAGAGATGGGCCCTTTAGGGGGTGAGAGAGGGGTAAAGTTAGCACTGAACCTATCTGCCAGGATGTTGGCAATATCAGTTGGTTCTGTATATTTAGTGCCATTGTGCTGTAACTCAGAGAAGATCTGAGTGTTGCCATTGAGATTCTTGACATAGCTATAGAATGCTTTGTGGTTATCTTTAGAATCAGTGGCAATTTTGTTTTTGTAAATAGCTTTGAAGGATTTTATGAAGGATCTCAGCTTCTTACTGAGGCTGACCACAGAGTTACTCCAATCATGGGATTTTAC
>NC_056747.1:504796752-504821752 GCF_019279795.1 Protopterus annectens | reverse complement strand
GTATCTTAGATGTACAATCGCTGTATACAAGCATCCCACATCAAGGGGGCATGATAGCGGTTGGATTTTGGTTGACTGAATCTTGGATATATTTGCCTGAACATTGTGAGTTGTTATTAATGCTAATGAAATTAGTCATGGAACATGTTTTTTATTTTGGCAAACAATGTAATTTGCAACTCAAAGGCACAGCAATGGATACCACCTTTGCCCCAATATAAACTGACCTCTTCATGGGTTATTTGGAGAGGAATTTGATAAATAGTGAAGGTAATACTTTCAAGAATGATTTAGTGATGTGGCGATGTTACCTAGATGACTGTTGGGGCATTTGGTCTGGTTCTTTGGGATATTGGCGTTTGTTTGTTAATTCTCTTAACTCCAATGAGTTTGGCTTGAAATTTGTTGATAGAATAGAACATTCCACTACTGATTTTTTAGATATTCATATTACTAAGGCCATAGATGGAACTATGATCACTGGATTATTCAGGAAACCTTTTACAAACAATGCCTTATTAGAGGCTGGTAGTTGCCATCCTAAACACATGGTGACTAATATACCTCAGGCTCATTTAATAAGGCTAAGACGTATTTGTAGCCAAGATGCTAACTGTGAAATTGAGGCTGAAAAAATGGGTATGAGGTTCATTAGAAGGGGATATGATAGATCCCATATAATTCAGGATAAAAATGCTGTTCTCAATCTGAAGAGAGATTCTTTGTTATTGGATACCCGGGAAGTTGAACCTAAACCTGTTAGGTCAGAGCAATCCAGTTTTAGATTAGTTACTACTTACAGTATGAACAGTTTTAAGATTAAACAAATTATAGATAAGCACTGGCATATTTTGAAATCTGATGATTTCTTCGATCAATGTCTAGGTGATTATTGTTCCTTCAGCTATAGATGGGGTAGGAATGTTGGAGAATTTAAGAAAATGGATACTACCAATGGTAAAGAAATGGGAAGTGGTTTGAAAGGTTGTAATTGTTGTGGTAATTGCGTTTACTGCAAGATTGTACCTAAATCTAGATCATTTACTTCTGTAATACCTCTACGGTCTGTGACATTAGATTTCTTATTACCTGCCAGACAGAGTGGGTAGTATATATGGTGGTCTGCAAATGCAGGGCTTTTTACATAGGAAAGACCTCTAGAGCCTTTAAAAGTTGTATAATATTACACCTAAGTGGTATAAATAGTAGGAGATATAGAAGTGCACTATATTGCATAAATTGGAACGTACTTCAGCTCACTTTGTTTTCATTGGGATAGATGTAGTGTGGGGTAGGGATTTGTCTAAGAGTGAAAAGCATAGTATTATGGATAAAAAAAAAAATTATGGATAGTCAATTTACGGGTCACATATAGGCCTGGTTTAAATGAGTACATGGGGGTGTGTGTAGCCCTCCCCCCTTGGGTAGGTTTGATTTGCTTCCGTTCTTTTTTTTTGTAGTGGCCAAGTGATAAGTTTCTTGGAGTAAAACTCTGGTGATTCAGGTTTTTGTTAAAATAAAGTTTTCAATGAAGTCGTCTCATGGATGTGACTTTTGGGTAAGTGACATTTCGATAATATAAACTAGACCCACATATATATATATATATATATATATATATATATATATATATATACATATATATATATACATATATATTTATATATATATATATATATATATATATATATGGGTCTACTGCTTTTGGTCGAATTACATTTGGTCGAAAATGATTTCAGGCAGCCCACTTCACTGAAAGTTCATTTGACTGAAAGCACATTTAGTCGAATTCCATTTGGTCGAAAATGGAATACAGCCCCTGCCCCACTGCAGTGCGACCCTGGAGTGAGAATATAAAGTTGGGAGGGTGTGGGGGGCACATTTTATATATATATATATATATATGTATGTAAAATTGTTATACGTGGTGTCTGCATACACTAGAAAAATGTATATTGGTTATAACTTGTTCATAGGCTCTGAATGGTGTTTAAGGGAATCTTAAATGTAAAGATAATTGTGGATGTGTAGATTTTGAATATACATATTTAAAGGAATTTGAGGAAGAAAATGAACCAGAGGAGATAAAAACCTGCATTTGGTCCTTACCAGCATGGAGCAGCTTTGCTCCCCACCAATTGTAACTTCCTCTCTGGTCAGATGAGACCACAAGTCAATCAAATTCACCACAAGACTGAAGCACGGATCATCTTCCAGTACCTTGGTATTCAGAAAATTATGCAAAGGCTAATCTGCTGAAACTGAGTAAAGTTTTGGTTAAATACAAAAGCCCCTTCCATCTTGACCCCACTGTTTATATTGAATCCTTCACTGCCAGATTTTCTGCACATGTAAATAGCTGCATAGACACATCTGTCACCTTCAGAAATAAATACAATCCCAAATTCAAAAATAAGCCACTTATGGCATAGTACAAATATAATCAGGCTCTAGAATAAAAGAAAAACAATTATTGTATGCAAAAATAGAACAAACTCTCAAGATGCCAGAAATGCTCTTGTTAAACAAAAAAAGAACTTCAGACCTTGATCGAATCAAGCAAAGCCAGATACGAGGTAAAATAGCCACCCAGGTGAAGAATAACCACACAGTTTTCTTTTATAATGCTAAAAATTTAAGAAACAATGCCCAGCACTTTGCAGAGGTGATAGTAAATGATATCACATACTCAGACCAAGAGGACATAGCCAGTCTTCTACAGGACAAATTTAGCTCAAGCTTCACCCCCCATGTTCTCAGATGACATACACACACTGAAATATCCCAAGAACAAGTTTTTAAGCTGCTGTCTAAGGCCAAGAACACCATATCCATCTATATCTGTCAGGTTGGATAACATACCAATTTGCCTACTGGTCAGCCTGAAATATGACTTGTCTGAGCCCCTATAGAAGCTCTTCAATATCAGCCTCAAAACAACTTTCATTCTGGATGAATGGAGAACAGCAGCAGTCATTCCTTTACACAAAGGCAGGGCTTTGGTGGATCTGGATAATTATAGACCGAAAAACCACACCAGTCTTACCTGTAAAGCTATGGAAAGGATTGTTATGGAATTAATATATAAGGATATAGGTAACCTACAGACTCTTGGCCAAATCAAGTTCAAATTCATCAAGGCAGGTCTTGCCTGTTTAACCTGGTCAACTTCTTTACAAAAGTTATTGAAGCAATGGATGAAGACAAAACAGTAAATACCACATAGCTAGACCTCAAAAAGTTGTTCAGCACCATCCCACACTCATGTATAGTAGGTAGGCTGTCCCAGTTAAATGTAAATCCCTTTATAACTCATTGGATAGCAAATTGGTTCACAAATAGAACCCATGAGATTAGGGTGGGCAGCTTTACCTCCTTCTAAAGGCTTGTCACTATCAATGTACCCCACAGTTCATTCTTTGGGCCACTTCTCTTTGACATTTACATCCCAGAGGTCAAAGCTAAAGTTAATGTTTTGTGGCTGGCCAGGTTTGCAGATGACTGCAAACATGGTGGCATCATAAACTCCTTAGAGGACACAAAAAGCCTGTGCTAGGGCTTGTCTCAAACAAATAACTGATGTCAAATCCATGGACTAAAACTAAATTCCAAGAAGTGTATAATTATATCTTTTGGCAAGCATGACTCCCCTTATTATTATCACATTGATAGTATACTTCTGAAAGTTAATCTCGTAGTTAGGTATCTGGGAAGCTATGTTGAAAATGAACTGCCCTTTGGTCATCAAGTATCCACTGTTGTATAGAAATTGTTTTCAGTTACACAGCTTATATATAAAGGTATTTTGTCCAGATCAGATCCAGTGACTTAACTGTGCCACTGTACTCGGCACTAATTAGGCTGATCACTGAGTGTAATGTCCTTTTCGGTATGTACCTGTCTAAACACTTGTCACAAGTAGAATGACCACAAAGCTTTAGCACTAAAAAATCAAAAGCCCAAATTATAAAGACTATGCAGACCATCTCAAAGCCTTGTCCATCTTCTCAGTATCATTACAGGTTAGGGAAAGTCACCCTCTGCTTTAGCAGACTCTTTTCTGTCAAATCTATTACACATTCACAAGTCCAGTGATATCATAATCATCTGCTCAAAGGATCTCAATATCAGTCTCTTTTGCAAAATAAATAGAGCATGTTGGAGGGATAGATTTGTATCAAACAAAATAGTGCTTTTGTGGAATCATGCACCACTCACTCCACCTAAAACAAAGTACTTCTCCTACTCTATTCATATGTAATTTGGATGAATGGATGGGTAACCCAAATTCACCCTCTGGTTTATCACCCCTTTCCCTTATAGATAGGGGAAACATGTAAATGTTCCGGCATATCATTGTGCGGCTTATCTCTGGGTTATTCGTATGCAAAATATAAGGGCTAAAATACTCAGGGAATGTAAGGCTAGACTTCTTAAGATCCTTTCAGATCAGTAGCCTAGTAAGTACCAGTAAGTCTATAAAATTCAGACAGGTATAATAAGAGAATACTTAAATATATAACAGGCTAAGGAGAACTTAATATTGGGCTAATTAACTCAGCATAAATGTATATTAGTACTATGAGAGGAAGTGGGGGATAGAGGGATTGAGCCTTCTGAGTGTATTGTGCACTGTAGTCCTTTAAGAGGTAGGGAGAATAGTGCAATGGCGATACAGAGCAAGTGGAAAGGGTTACTGGAGATAGAAGGGAAGAAATGTTGGAGAGAAGCTACACATTGCCAGCTGCAGCAGTTGACTATACTTGATTATATATTTTCTGCGAGTAGTTTGCATTACGTATGATGTATATAGACTGTCAGTCACACAGTAGTGTGGGATAAAAGCTGTGTATATATTCTTCATAAAAGACATAGGTATGGTATGAAATTAATAAAGAATCAAAGATGCATAGATAAAAGAAAATCAAAAAATTAAATCAGTGAGAAGTGGTTTGAAATTATATAACTTAAAAAATTAAACTAAGTAAATGTAAGTAAGAGAGTAAAAGACAATATATATATATATATATATATATATATATATATATATAAAATACAACTTTTTGTATTTGTTTCTGTGTTAAAATTTTCTTTTAATAAAATAACCCAGATTCATTTGTCAAACAGGAGCCGTGAAATTTTTGACAATAACCTTTATTACTCCTGGAGCAGGAGATGTATCTCAGTAAAATGCCTCATTCAAAGGATTGAACCACTAAAGTTCTGCCCTGACATTAGAATTTAGGACTGTTAGCTAAAATGAAATTAGCTAAATGCAGCACGATCCAACATACCCAGCCAAAATGCAGTGAAGCTAATGAAACAACTTTACAAGGCAAAAACCTTCAAAACTCATCTTTTATAAAAATAGTTAGTATAAGCCTTTATATGGACCCGTCACACTAGTAGATATACCACACGTTACAATGAAAAAAAATAAACCCCCAATAAAATATAAATTTCCAGAACTTTCAGACTCCCTTGATAACACATATACAAACCTTAGAAGAAGAAAAGAAACCAGAGGAAGTATATACCCTTACCAGATTAAGTCATCTGGGGTTTCTGGATAGCACATATATAACACACATACATACACCACAGAATACTAATAATATGAAGAAAGAAGACTACATTGAGTGCTTGCTGGATCTCTGCTATAGCAATTACATCATAAATCCCTGCTTGAATGCCTTTATCCTGAATCCAGACCAGCGAATGTATCTCACACATACCCTCTGAGCTATTCTGCTGCACCACACTGGGTACTCTTCTAACCTCACATAGTTCCCTGCTTGCGTAGCATCCTAGTGCTATTTCCATATACACTTTGTATCAGAACACACATATAAGTTGTTCAACAATTTGAGTATTCCCTCTTTGTCTAGCAGTCACTAAATTGTCTTCAGTCAAGAGTTGTCAGACATTGCATATTCTATAATTAGGACTCAGTCATCTGTACTGCAGCGATGTCATTAATGGCATGCATAACTGGTGTGAGAACAGAAGCCCCAGTCTTCTTTTCTTTTGGTGCTTAAGTGTTTCACTGTGATACTACTGGTCATATATTTATATTTTTTATTTTTTTAAGCAAGGGCCATGCCAGCTAAGAGGACAGGTCTCATCAAATTTAATTCTGATAACAAAATTAAATAAGATGTAAATGTGATCCCTTTCCATATCACTTAAGCATTAAGCTTAAGGGTGTGTTCTTCAATAGCAAAGCAAATTGATTAGTTTTCCCACACTCTCAAGACCAAGGTAGGATTAGTGGCATTTAAATGCAGATAGTGACTGTAGACTGTACATGGATATACTGGCCGTTACTAACATAATATAAAGGTTTTACAGATCATTTTATGTCCACTTTTTGGTACTAAATCATGAAAAGCAAGTACGAAAGAAAGTGTCAAAAATTAATTCCTAGCCACATTTAGGCAGATTTTTGAAAGTTTAGCTATGCATGCATATACAGACAAAAAGTATGTTAGACCTGCATAAATATGTAATCCCTTCATCTTACACAAATAAACAAACAAAATAAGAAAGTACAACAGAAGGAAGAAACTGTTGCAAAAGAGAGTAAAATCCCATTAGTGGAGGAGCTCCCTGGTCAGCCTCAGTAAGAAGCTGAGATCCCTTATAAGATCCTCCAAAGCTAGCTATGAAAATAAAATTGCCACTAATTCCAAGGACAACCACAAAGCATTCTATAGCTATGTCAAGAATCTCAATGGCAACACCCAGATCTGTTCAGAGATACAGCACAAAGGCATGAAAATTAAAGAACCAACTGATATTGCCAACATTCTGGCAGATAGGTTCAGTGCTAACTTTACCCCCCCCTCACCCCCTAAAGGGCCCATATCTATACAGGAAGAATGTAGAGTCCCTGTAATCACAACTACGCAGGTGAAAGCTGCACTCTCTAAAGCCAAAAACACAGCATCCATGGGACTGGACAATATCCCAGGCTGTGTTTTACACGAACTTCAGAATGAACTGGCTCCCCACTTAAGCACCATGTTCAATAATAGCCTCGCATCAGGCTTTGTGCCCACTGAATGGCGCACAGCAACAGTTATCCCACTCTACAAAGGGGGAGCCACCACTGATCCCGGGAACTATAGACCTATTAGCCTGACAAGCCTGGTCTGCAAAGCCATGGAACGCATCATCATGGAACTCATAAACAAAGACATTGGTAACCTCCAAACTCCCAGTTCAGGTTTGTGAAAGGCAGATCATGCCTCCTGAACCTGATCGACTTCTTTGAGGTAGTCACCAAAGCCGTAGATGAGGGTAAAGTGGTTCACACAGCCTATCTTGACCTCACCAAGACTTTCAACACCATCCCCCATTCTGGAATTATAGCTAAACTCAATAAACTAGGCATAAATCCCTATGGCACAAGATGGGTTGCCAACTGGCTCACTGACAGAACCCACACTGTAAAAGTTGCAGACTCCAAATCTGACCTCAAACCATTGACAAGTGGAGTACCACAGGGTTCTGTCCTGGGACCGCTCCTGTTTGGTATCTACTTCTCTGAAGTACAGGCTAACACAGAAGACCTCTGGCTAATGAAGTTCGCAGATGACTGCAAACTAGCAGCCATAGTCAAGTCCCCAAATGATGTGAACATCCTACAGAAGGGCCTCTCTGAGACAGATGCCTGGTGTCAGAGCCATGGCCTCAAGCTCAATGCCAAAAAGTGCAGTGTCATCCCCTTTGGTAAAAACTCTGTACCCATGAACTACCACATAGGCAGCAATCTACTTAACACTGAATGCGTGATAAGAGACCTTGGGACCCAGGTGGATAGTAGTCTCTCCTTTGATAGTCACATCGCCACAGTAGTCAGGAAGTCTTTCTACGTGGCACACCTCATCATAAAAGGGTTCTCGTCCAGAAAAAAAGAGGTCATCATTACCCTCTACTCATCACTCATTAGACCCATTATAAAGTACAACGCCCCTTTTGGAATGTACCTCACAAGACATCTGCAGCAGCTGGAAAGGCCACAGAAGTACCTCACAAAGAGGATTACTGGACTCAAACAAATGCCCTACACTGACCGCCTCAAAAAACTCCAGCTTTACTCCGTAGCATATCGCCTACTCAGAGGTGATCTCTGCCTAACATATAAAGCTATGTCAAACCCAGAGCTGTTGGACATGCTACACCTAAGAAATCCCAATCCCTCTGAGCTACATGCTCTAGGGACCTAAACCTTGTCATCACAATAAACAGGACATGCTGGAGGGATAGATTCCTATCCCAGAGACTTCCCATACTCTGGAACAGGCTACCCATCTATGTCAAGCAAAGTTCTTCATTAGCACTCTTCAAGAAAAATCTTCATGAGTGGATGGGAAATAGGAAATACACCCCGGGATCACTTCTGTGTGTCTGCTCGTCAGTGGCACAGGAAAATAACTTTCTTGGGTGGCGTAAGCCAGGGAACCTTGTTGGCTAGGCTTGCATAGGCCCTTGGGCCGATAGCCTAGTACCTACCTATGAACCTATGAACCCATAACACTGCTAAATTTGTGCCTTCTTGCTTGTGTACTTTATATGAGCAGCTATTTTATACGGTTTACTATGGAAGCTTTATTTAGAATTGTCATTTAATGTGCAGCAGTCTTGGGGGTGGAACAGTGACTTGTAAAGTAAAATGATAATAATTTCCTTTTGCAGATCAACTCAATTAATTTTCAGTATATAGATCTTCCTGAAGATGTTCTGTATTTACCTGGCGGTTCTTGAATTTATTGTGCATCACATGATACACATAAACACCACATAATGTACCAAAACACAAAACTAAAAATGTAATTTCCCTTCACAGAAGTACATGCTCTGCAAAACACATTTTGAAGCTTAATTCTTCAGTTAATTGTATACATCATATTCTTTCACTTATTAATTTCTAGATTTGAAGATCATTAACTAAACACTTTGTCCTTTTAACCTGACTTTTTGCATCCTCAGGATTTATACTTGGCTCTGTGTTAGGTACTGCTAAACTGGAATTTTCCAAACTAAGTTGCTTGAAGTCCTCTCTGATGGAATGGTGCAAAGTTCAAGAACTGAGTAACTCAACTATACAATGAATGACTGCATTAAAATAGTGAGTAATTACACAGAGTTACTTTAGAAGTAAAATAAAATCTGCATTTTTAAATAGTAATTCTGGATCATCATAATCTTTTCCACATCCCCAGAACTGGATGGGATTTTCAGTGTTAATTTCAAGAATTTTCAGAAACACAAACAAACAGTTGTTTGGACCATGCAGCACCATAGTGGTTAGCACTGCTACTTAACAGCAGTTAGTTTTCTAGTTTAGTTATCAGCTGAGGTGTCTTCTTTGTGGAGACTGGATTTCTTCCCTTTGGGCTTTTGCTAGGTACATTTCCTCATGCATTTCAAAGTCAGGTCGTAGGTGAACTGGCAGTCCTCCAAATCTTACAAAATGCATATAGATGTGAGTGCCATGTGTTCATGTGTGTGTGTGTGTGTGTGTGTGTGTGTGTGTGTGTGTGTGTGTGTGTGTGTGTGTGTGTGTGTGTGTGTGTGTGTGTGTGTGTGTGTGTCTCTCTAAAACAAGAATATTAACAAACAATAAACTTCTATCTCATCTCTCTACTCCTACACACTGACAAAGGAATTTAAGCAAGTTGTACACACTCTATTAGTTGGTACCTGCAAGTAAACCTTAATGGCATCCAACATAGACTACACAATGGCCATGGTGGTATCCAAGCTTGCTGGCATACTAGGAAGGATCATTGGTGAAAAGGTCATTGGATCCACCTACGTCAACATTTCCAAAACAAGACTATGAATCACAACCTGCAAGGCAAAAATACTTGAACAGTACTCACACATTTCACAAATGGTATTATTTGGGTATCACATGAGTAAAGGTAGACTTAACTCTACATGCTGTTGAATGTTGTTCTGCACTGGTGGTGTATAAGGATAAAGCCCTATGATCCAAGTGTCCAGAGTTTGAATAGTGGCTCTGGTGTTTGATGGTAAAGGTAGTGGGAATGGATGTGCTTATCCTATGGAGACAGTGGTTGTTACCTGTCTCTCTCCATATTCCTGTAATGACAGAGCTTCAGTCTGAGACTGGAGGTCGTCATGATGTGGAGAGCTGATGCAGGGAAGACTTGGTTATGACTTCACAACTGGTGATGGAAGTGCATGTCACTGCACAATGAGGTGCTAAAAGAGGGGTTAGGCAGTCCTTGCAATGACATAAATAGTGATGTCACAACTGGGAGGGTTAGAGTATTAATGAAAATGCTGTTATTGTCAGGATGCTGGCAAGAGCATAAAGCACCCTAATGGTTGCCTAAATGATGCCTCCCCAAAAGCATAATGTCTACTTGAGGGGAGGTTTGATGGCTGATAGAAGTGGATTAAAGACAAAAATTCATAGAAAAAGGAGTATTGGCACTTAACACCTTTGCTCTTAGTGCTGGCAGTACTAAGCCAATGATCTTTGGTAATGAAACCTTACCAAGTTACAAATTGGAGTTAACTAACATCAAAGACAGTTTAGATGCTATTACAGAGGTATTTCCTTTAGGTATATTTCCTAGGTTCTTAGTGGACCAGAAGTTGTACATCAGCGAGCATATTAACTATATTATCAAGAACCCAAATCATACGTTTAATGGTTTGCACAAGTTCATATTTGCTGTGTGGTATCTAGCCTCATAACAGCTAGGGCAAACCTGCTATCTTTGCTTCTCAGTGAGTCAATAATCCTCTTAGGTATGCTCTTGGTATTCTTAAATACAATGAAGAGTTTGTATCATAACACTGTCAAATTCTCAGTTAAGATGCCTCTAAGAAAACATTATGTGTCAGTTAAGAATTTCAGCTATTCCATTTTGTAGCATAAGGCCCAGTCCATCCAGCTGTGTGCCCACTTGGGATATTTCTAAAAGTCAGAAGGTCAGAGTCTGCATTGAGGTCAAATGCCTTGCTATCCAGTCTATAGAACTGTTTAGGAAGGAGTAACATGACATTTAATCTGAGTGTCTATCTGTCAGTCAACTAATCTATCCATCCATCAATACATACATACATTTTAAACCCCTTATCCTTGAGAGATGTAACAAACTAAGAATGCTAAACTATACTTCCTTGTCCCCAGCAACAGTCTACAACTCACCCTGAGGGATGCCTAAAAATTCCCCTCTCCAGCAGAAATATATGACCTCTTCAATATGTCCTTAGTCTGCCCTGGGGTTTACTTCAAGTGTGTTGTGACTGGTTCATTTCAGATGGGAGGCAGCAATAGGGGCATCCTTACTAGGAATCAAAAGACCTCAACTGGCTACTCTTAATACTGAGGAGCATTGACTCTCTGTAAGATCCTTCTGGATTGTGGAGCTCCTCACTCTGTCCTGGAGATTGAGCTCAAGAACTCTATGAATGAGCCTAATTTTGCTGCTTGTACGTGTGATCTCATCCTTTTAGTCACTACTCAAAGTTCATAACCATACGTGAGTATGGGGACATAGACTGTCTGGTAAGTCAGGACTTCATCACAAACTTTGGCTCCCACTTCACCTCCTCATTTCACTAACATGCCTTAAATGATGCTACAGCTGCATCCATCCACTAATCAATTTAGATATCTTCTACTTGTAGTCATGAACAAGAACTCAAGATACTTAAAATACTCCACCTGAGGTAACTGCTTCCCTTAACCTGCAGAGAGCAATCCATTTTTTCAGCAGAGAACCATGACCTCCTATTTAGAAGTGCTAATTCTCATCCCAAACCAAACTCTTCATGCTTAGCAGTAAAACACACAAGTGCACACCTGAGGCTAAGAGGACATTCTCTGTAAACAACAGATGTAAAACCCTTACATCTCCATAGTGCATAGTCTCCAAAGCTCAGCTGCATCTTGATAGTCTGTCTATGAAAATCATAAATAACAGGGATATAAGACCTATCCCCTGGCAAGGCCTACTCCCACCTTGAATGTATTCAGCCCAACAATAAGAATGCAGACACAACTCTTGGTCAGCAAGTAAAGAGACTGAATGAAATGCAACAGCAGCCCTGGAACCTTTTATAGCACCCTACAAGATATTCTGGCACACTTTGTCATATGCCTTTTCCAGGTCTTCAAAACATCTGAAGACAGGATTATCAAATTCCCATGACCTTTCCAGTGTCTGTGCGAGGGCAAATAATTAATCCATCTTACCACTACCAGGATGGAGACCGCATTTCCCTTCCTGAATCAAAGGCTAAGCTGTTAGATGGAGTCTTCTTTCCAGTGCTCTGTTATAGACTTTTCCATGACGGTTGAGGAATGTGATTCATCTGTAATTAGAGCACAACCTCCTGTCCTTTTTGAAAATGGAGATCAGTATCTGATTTTACAAATCCAGAGATACTGTCCTTGTGTTCCATGAATGAATGAAACGGTATATTAACATAACACTCCAACAGTATTCATCATTTTGAACATTTCCAGCTGGATTTCCTCCATTACCTTAGCTTTGTCACCATGAAGTGCTTTAATCACCACAGTAATCTCATTTGCAGAAATTGATTCACTTTCACTAAATACTTCTGGCACTTCCTACTCAGAGGAGGACATGTTCACCACAATCATGGGCTCTTCAAAGTGTTCCTTCTACCTACCAATAATGTCAACAATTGAGGTCAACATTTCCCCATCCTTGCTGAGACCAGCCTGGACAATGTCCTCTCCACACCTCCACTACATTAATAGTTAAACATACATATGTTAATTAGATTATATTCATATGAAGTAAAGGCAGCTATTACAGTATAAAAATTCTTATGTATCTAGTAGTTGCGGAACATTGGGCATTTGAAGAGGTGTTTTAGGGGGTTTGTCAAACAGTTAATAAATCTTGTAATTAGAGCTTAGAAGTTCAAAGAAATGGAAGTGAAGGAAGGGACTTGGTTGGGCATAAAATGTTAATATAAAAATAAACAGGTTCAGAGGCAATTACACATGCCTGTTATTAGGTTTATATTAGAAGTGTAGAGTTAGGGTGGTGATCAGTGTCACAAAACTATGTATATAGCAGAGAACGGCTAGTAAAGCTATTCAAGTTTTGGTGAAGACTGGTTGTGGGGCATATAATTCTGAGTGAAGTGAAATGGTTTAACAATATAACAAACTGAAGAGAACAGTAGCATTTATCCTGGAGATATACAGAAGCAGATCCATTGATCTGATAGTTACAATTTTAGTTGTGTTGTAAATGAGATAATATTCTGAATGGATTCTAGTAGTAGTGGGGTGTGGTTCCATAATTTAGCTGTACCATTTGAATATAGAAAGTCACCTGCAATATTAGATCATTTGGTTATAGCGATTAGTGATTTTTCTATCGAGTGTAAAATTATATTGGGGAGTAGTGGTGTATTAAGTTGTTATAATTTTCGGGGCACCCAAGTTACATAACGATTTACAAAATCCACCTTTACGACCAATAGTGGATGCGGGAGGCTCTAAATCATAAAACATATTTTATAGCCAAATATATAGATATCCAATTAAAACATATAATCAAGAATATTCATCATATTTGTCGAGATTCTTGGGATTTTTTTAACAAAATTAAATGCGGTGCAATTTCAAAATGTTGATAATATCATATTTGTTAAGGTAGACGTAAAAGATTTATTCACATGTATACCTCATGAATTAGGTGTTACATGGTTTACGGAATTTTTCACAGAAATAGAGCCCATACCACAGGATGAAATAAATGTTTTAACACACTTAATAGAGATGGTGTTAACAAATAATTACCTTTATCATGATGGTCACTACTACAAGCAAATAAAAGGATTGGCAATGGGCTCTCCAGTGGGTACATTATATGCCAATGTCATCATGGCCATTTGGGAGTTCAAATATCTATTTCAATCTGAATTCATGTAATATATAGATATGTATTATAGATTCCTAGATGACTTATTTTTTATTTGCCATGGACCCATGGAAATTATTGCGGAATTTATTCAATATATTAATCACTCCACCGAATTTTTTAAATTCACTTATGAAGTTTCTATAGACAGTATTTCCTATTTAGATGTATTAATATCAAAAAATTACATGCAAAATAAATTAATAGCCAATATTTTCAGAAAGAAAACTTATTCGAATAAGTTTCTGCATTACACCAGTAATCATCCACAACATGTTAAAAAAGCTGTTTTAAAGGGTCAGTTAGTTTGTGCAGCACAAATGGTTTCAGAGTTTGGGGACTTTGTGGATGAATGTCATCATATCATGAATATGTTTATAAATAGGAATTATCCACAACAGTTTGTCAATGGGGTATTTCAAGAGGTTAAGCAAAAAAAAAGCACAGGCTTTTATAAATCATTATTAGGAACAGCCAATATGGATAACATACATCCTTTAGAACTAGGAGATGGTTTACATGTAGCAACATCTACAGCATCAAATAACTTTCGGAATAACATTTGCAATACTAATAATTACATTAAGAATCATAATCACATTCAAAGCAATGTAGCATTCATAACTACATATACACAAGACTCTAGACAGTTAAATAAACTTTTAAATAAAAATTGGACACTTATAAACAGAGATACACAATTAGCAGATATTTTAGGAGTCCAGCCATTAGTAATTTATAAAAGAGATCATAATTTGAAAGATTGGTGCAGTAGATGTTCTCAAACTACACAACACACACAGGGTATTATGAGAAAATGTAATATGTGTGCATATTGCGCTTATATATTGGAAGAAGAGCAAGCATTTTTGGGAGGGATAATGATAAAAATTAGAGGAAAATATAATTGAAACACAGTTGGAGTGGTTTATGCAGCTTTGTGTTCTTGCTGTGAGGCCTATTATGTAGGCAAAACAGAACGCAAGTTACGACAGCGTATTTATAAACATCTGAATGATATAAGAAAGTGTTTACATAATAATGCGCTATATAGACACTTAATGCATAATTCCACGCATTCATTTCAATTTATAGTACTGGAAAAAATAAACACATCTCCTAGGAAAGGTCCCTGGAAAACAATGTTAGAATTTAAAGAATATTGGTGGCAAGTTATTTTAAATGCCACGCAGTTTCCAGGACTTAACGACTCAGTATCCATTAAAAGTATTTTAAAATTAAAGGCTTATAATAGATAGCACACTTTCACACAAAATATAGTTCTTGCAAAGCATTTGTATTTATTTACTTCATTCATAGCAAGTATTATATAGTCGGAAATTTATGCTCTATTTAGAATTGTTTTAATTATTTAATTGGGTTTGATAATTGACTGGTTTTAATTAATTTATCAATTGTCATGGATATTGATATGGCTATATAAGGTTTTTACTTAGATGTATCTGATGTCTGAAGAAGGCTGTTAACACGGCCGAAAGTGCTTACCTTTTATTTGTGGATTAAATTTTGCATTTTGGTTTACATGCCAAGTCCGTGGGATTGTTATTGTGCTGCTGGTATATATTTTCATCAGTTTGAGTTTTAACAGTGGCATTTATCCTGGAGATATACAGAAGCAGATCCATTGATCTGATAGTTAAAATTTTAGTTGTGTTGTAAATGAGATAATATTCTGAATGGATTCTAGTAGTAGTAGGATGTGGTTCCATAATTTAGCTGTACTATTTGAATATAGAAAGTCATCTGCAATATTAGATCATTTGGTTATAGCGATTAGTGATTTTTCTCTAGAGTGTAATATTATATTTGGGAGTAGTGTTGTATTAAGTTGTTAAAGGCCAGGCAATTTTCTGGCTTATATTGAGGTATGCGTATTGTAGTTAGCCGAGAATGAGCTTGGTGATATGCTACTTCTCTCCAGTTTAATTCTCTGAGTACTAGGTAGTGGTGTGTTCTAGTATTATACTTTACTGCAAATGTGGCTATTTCATTATATTATTGCTCCAGTTTGGACAGCTGTAAGACTTGAAGGTTAGTGAAGATTGAGCCAGCATGGAGGAGCGATGGAAATAAGAAAGTAGAGCCTATACATTTTATGGCTGCGTCAGTGAGGTAGGTTTGTACTCTTGTGTAATGTACCTAGTTTTTGATGAGTGTATCAGTGAGGAAGATTTGTACTCTTGCGTAGTGTACCTAGTTTTTGATGAGTGTGTCAGTGAGGTAGGTTTGTACTCTTGCATAGTGTATCTAGTTTTTGATGAGTGTGTCAGTGAGGTAGGTTTGTACTCTTGTATAGTGTACCTAGTTTTTGATGTGTGTCAGTGAGGTAGGTTTGTACTCTTGTGTAGTGTACCTAGTTTTTGATGAGTTTTTCTATGTGTGATGCACTGTAGATGAATTTTGGATGGCCATTAATTGTTTTGTGGTTTACTTATGTCATGGTGTTGTTGGCATCGATGATAGTGAATAGTGTTGTTTTAATAGAGTTGTGTTTTGTTTTTTTTATACCACCTTACTTCTGAACTTTATTTATTTAAACAAGAAACATCTTTATTAAATTACCACTCATGACACAGGCAATAATGCTTTCATATAAATGAAAACAAACCATACTGAAATAATCCCACTTGTAAGCATTTACATCACAAAGTATACTGACAAAATATTAGTCGCAAATGGTATACATCACTTATAATCTACCCGATCATTGTCAGTCAAATATAAAACAGCTCATTTAAATCCTGCCTTCTTTTAAACCTCATTCCACTCCTGTATGTATTGCTCCCACATTTACCATTTTTCCTGTGTAAATTCCAGTTATTTTATCTCTGTTTCTATATTCGCTACTTCTAGTACAGTTGGTTTAGACCTTGATAAAGTAGCTAGTGGGTACAGAGGCTATATGTGGATTAAAATGACACCCCTACTACTGTTTTATCACAGGTAAACTGTTACTAATCTAGCCTGGCAGAAGTGGTATCACACAATGTATTATATTTAATGAAATTTTTGTAAAACTATTGTTGCTATGATTTACGCATTATTGTGTGTTTGTGTGTTTGCTTTTACAGTGTATTTGATATTAATAGGTTGGCAATACCTTATTTCACTTTCCATTACATTTGAGCCTAAGCACAATAAGTGGCTATCTTTGCAGGCCTAGACAGGATGCATATGAAAGCAACTGATCATTGGCACAGTGGCTCAGATAGTAAATAGTGTTGCCATCTCACACTGCTTGGTTCTCTGGCTATGGTCTTGGCTATGGTGCCTACTTTATGGCATCAGTATGTCCTCTCTGTCTCAGTGTGGATTTTATACAGGTGCTCTGGTTTATACTGGCACCCCAATGACATGCCACAGGTGAATTGGCATTCATCCAACTTGCCTATAAGCAAGCTTAAAGTGTGAATGACTAGTGAGTGTGAGTGTGTGTGTGTGTGTGTGTGTGTGTGTGTGTGTGTGTGTGTGTGTGTGTGTGTGTGTGTGTGTGTGTGTGTGTGTGTGTGTTTTGGGGCATGTGAATGTGAAAAACAAAATAACCACCAATTTTCTATGTGGACACACATAGTATTAATAAATACATATATAACTTCTGATTAGCATTAAAAACAGTTAAGAAGCAATTATCATTCAAATATAAGACAGAAATCATCTAGACCCTCAGGTCTTCTGGGGGTCTGGTGACCCTCACACCCCCTGATGTATTAAGACAGACTTAGTATGGGAGCCCCATCTTTAAGACTCCTCCCTAGGCTTTATGTAGTGTAAAACTGGTTTGCACAGAAGGTTACTATAGCTTAGCTGGGGGCTGGAGAAGTGCGTTCATTATTTCTTTCTTAGGATGTCAGAGGTTTTCACAGGAGGTCACTATAGATTTCCTGGAGACAGTCTACTGTCTAGGAGCAACATGCTGGAAGTGAATTACTGTTATTATTTTTTCAGTTTCCTCACAATAGTATACCAAACATGTATACAGGTAGCTATCTTTTGGAGGATATGGGGTAAGGAGTCCTGCTGTGTGTGTATGTATGTATGTATGTATGTATGTATGTATGTATGTATGTCTTACAGGACCAATTTGTAATACTTTACTGTGTAATTTGTTTATTCAGTTTTATTCCAGTCTGACATTAGAGTATACACAGATGGTTATTTTTGGAGGTAGAGGTGAAGAGGCATGCCGTGAATATGTATGACAGCAACAAATTGAAATATTTGATTGTGGCCATTTGTTCTTTCACTTTCTTCCCAATCTAACATCAGAGTTGTGCACAGAGGGTGCCTATAATTTTTGTAGGGCTAGGAATCACACACTATTTCCGGGTATGATTTATACATCGTCATAAGCACTTGTCCTGATAGTTTATTGGGAAATATTTTTCAGCTTTTAACATTAAGTCTTGGACACAACTTATTTCTTCCCTGAAAGAAAATAAGACTCAATTTCCTCCTTTAGTAAAGATTTTTGTTTAGGTCATCTTTGGATCAAAAGACTGGGGAAAAAATTCTAAAATGCACCTGATAGTAACTTGAACCCCATGGCTTATTTAATTTATTAAATTACATTTTTTTGCCAAATACAATATGCAGAACATGAAAAGAAAATGAGGGTAGGTGTACCAAGAAATGGGACTATGCAGTAGTGAACAGCTACTGGCAATCATGTCTGGACAGTAGTAGCTCCCCCATCCATATCTGTTCTGGGTCAGCCACTGTAGATAAACTGTTTGGCTAAACAAATATGACTCTGACATACTACTGGCATGGTATATAGTCAAGGGGGACAACAATGTTGCAAGAAGTTTCCTTGGCCTCCTACTGACAACTATCATGCTAGTACCACTGTCTTCCATACCTGCAGAGCAATGCTTAAGAAGATAAGTAAATAGTAAAACACTGGTGACACTGCTAAGAAAGTTAACTGTGAATAAAATTCTGTGAGGCAGGGAATAATGTGCTACTCCATGCCCTCCATTGGCTGACAGCTCTCTGGGCAGGATGCTGCTGAAAGGCCTACCAGGAATGTGCCTGGAAAGATCTTGTAGCAGACATTGCTGTCATTGGTGGCCAGGTCCATAATTATGACATGGTCAACCTCTGAGCAACATACATTGTTTGTACCCATTAAAACAGCTCTCTGCCTGGCACGGGAAGTATGGTCAATGGGTGGTGGGCCATTGGATAAGCCACATTTGATGGAGATAAAATATTTTTTTTCCTCTTTCAAAGGCATCATGGTCCCACACTTTGGGGCTGGATATTGGCTCAAAGCTTCATTGTGCAACCAGAGTATCCGCTGGAGATGCCCCAGGTACGTAGCTGACTTCCTGTGTAACATAGCTGTAATTTCTCCTGACTTATTGCTCACAGGCAAACATAGTAAAGATGTATGATTTGGGTTATACAGGAGCATCAGGGATTGCGCCTTCATGACCATCTGCACAAGGGATGGTATTTAACTGCTTGTTTTTCAAACACTAATTACAAACTACTACTAATCTGACTTTGTCATACTTACACAGAGTATTGTGCTTTGCTATATCCACAAATGATTCTCTATGTGGCACAACTGCTTTGAGCTGTTACCACCTAATTTTTTTAACACCTTTTTTGAATTATCACTGGTGATAGGCAAATGTACATGTATATAAAAGTAATCAAACAATATTGACAAGGTCACATTTATGAACATTTTACATCACATATATTGCTATTTATCCCATATCTAGGCATCATTACATAAATTATTCAATTCTTGCTTTCTCTTAAACCTCATTCCTCCTACAAAACATTTTCTGCATATATTAGTAAATAAATTTCATTATTTCTATGCAATTTATTCCTACTATTTTCTACAGATTCCACCTCCTGTTCTTTTATCTCTGTTACAATATTCACTACTTCAAGTATAGTTAGTTTAGATTTTGATTTGCATTTTTAAGCAATTGCATTTTTGGCAGCCACCGGAATTAAACTTAACAAGGATTTACACATGGATAATTTTCACTACCCATTCCTTAAATTCCTCTCTTTTTAATCGGTAGGTGGAGAAGCACCAGTGTCTCATCTTTACTTCATTACCCTGCATTTTTATCTTACTAGTTATTGGCACATGATCTGAAATAATTATTGGATGTGTAATAAAGTTCTCAATTAAATGGACATGTTCCTATGAAAACGTAATTTCTATCAAATAGCCCGGGTATTGCACCTTTGGGAATAATTTGTAAATTCTCTTTCAGTTCCTGCTGCTGAACTCATGTCTTTTATACCAAATATTTTCATAAATTTCTTCAGAAATCTACCCTCTTTTGTTATATTTTCCCTTCTGGACCCCCAAATATGTTCTCATTTTTGCAAATCAAATATCAGTCCCCGTGTGTAAATAGTATTCCCTACTGAAAGTTGATTATTTGTCCCCAATTTATTTAAGGCTCCATAATAGTAGTTTTAGGTGGAATATAAATACATGTCAGGGTAATCCTCATCCCTTGCCAGTAGCCCCATACCACTAAAAATCTGCTATTATTATCTTTTTACTCTGTTCTGTCACTATTGGAGCTCCTCTAGCAATTAATACAAGTACTCCTCTTTTCCTTTGTTCCTGATATTCTGCAGAATATCTATCCTGAAATCCTTGCTTTATCAAATTCACATGTTCATTTCTTTCCAAATGTGTCTCCTGTAGCAATGCTATTCATACCTGTCAACTTATTAGCACAAGAAATCTGGACAAAGGCAATAATAATAATGGGGGGAAGGGGGGGCAAAGGCATAAAAATAGGGACATATTTTAAATATTGCTCCTTTAAATTTATAAAGTTGCTAGAATAATAGGTTTTGCATTGGCATGCATTTTCTGAAGGATGTGAAGTCTGGAACTCAAATGTTTGCCATTATTAAGTGACTTCAACCCTCAATGATTTTCCAGAAAACCACAAATTTTATGAGGAACAGACCAAAAATATGAGCCAAAAATGTGGACAGTTGAGAAGTACGTTGCTATTTGCACTCTGCATTTCTTAATATAATTAAGCATTCTTTCCTTTTTGTTAATACCTGTGAGACCGTTCACATTCCAATATAGTATGGAATGTGTCGCCATTATGGTAAAAAGTCATTATTCCCACTTATTATATATGGCAGCTTTTCTAAATGTTTGGCAGGTTAATCCTTTATACAGTTTTTATTATAATCAATATTGAAACCTATGTCACATTTGACACATTTTTTTGTTTTTTTAATAAAAACCCTCTAACAAAAAAACAAGCAGCCCCCCCCAAAGCACTCCCATATGTTAACACCTGATGCTGAGAAATATCCAGCCTCATGATGATAGCAGGGATTAACTGGATAGTCACTGAGTACAGTGCATGTTTGCTCAATAGAGGAAACGTGACCATTGGATCCCTACACAGACCATAGGCACTGTCTCTGTGCCTGTGGACACACACAAGATGCATACCACACAGGGAGGACAGGTTACTGAGGAAACTAGCAGTCAGAGAAGTGTATTACCCTATACTGAACATGTGTCAGGATCTGCTTGTGCCCCCTTAAGCAGGAGAGTACACACAAGGGGTGGATACTGGTGCTGATTGGAGACATGGTTACTTCTTTCTCCCCGAAGTTGCTACTTCATTGGCTGCAACCCAGTGAATGTGCTGGGCCATCATGGAGGTACAGGTTAGTACCACCACAGCCACGCTGGAGTTAGTAAGGCTGATGCAGGATGTGCAAATTGACCTCTGGGAGTGTGTGTCCCACATGTGTGGTTGTTTTAACAGACTGAATCACATACTGAAACATGTCATGTCCTCTTAAGCTCACCTGCCATGTTTAAGGCACTATCCAAGAAACTGCTCCTTTAATATCTCCATAGATGATAGTCATCATGGACATGAATGACAGTGATCTCTGTCATGCAGCTACATCTGTTATGGTGGTGTTTACAGCCAGGAGTGGATGTCCTTGGGGTTGTGGCAGTCATGGCAGTAGCACATCTGATAATGGATGTCATTTATGGTTATGCAGTATGATGACATCTAGCCAGGGACATGGTATGACCAGTACAACTCCTGGAAGAGACAGTTCTCATGGACAGGGGCAAGCATAGGATGCTCAGCCCTTTACCATGCATGCCTTGCATTTCCCAGTCAGTCAACCCACACTGCTGCAGCTACTGCTGAAGCTATATCCCAGCAGGCACACACCCACACAGACACACACACACACACACACACACACACACACACACACACACACACACACACACACACACACACACACATATGCACACACACACACATATGCACACACACACACATACACACACACACACACACACACACACACACACACACACACATGCACGCACACACGCATACACACACATGCACGCACATGCATGCACACACATGCACGCACACACACATGCACGCACACATATACCACCACAGCCCACAGTATATTTATTAAACCTGATGACATGTAAGGGTATCAGAGCAGGTCAAATCTCTGTCAGAACTGATGAAATGTAGCTACAACAGTGAATAATAATATCAACTATATTTTTATGTTTAGAAGTATAACATGCAGTAGAAATATACCTTAACTGCACCCACCTGTACTACTTGTGCTAGTGATATAGCAAACCTGTTAGCAGGCAAATTCAGTGAAAACTTTACATCCCTCTCACACCTAACCACACCCCCAATAATACCTTTAAACATAATTCCTCCAAGTATAACTAGGGAGCATGTACTGGCTGTACTCACTAAACCAAGAACACGGCCTCAATGGGCCCCAATAACATCCCAGGATGCCTTCTGAATAGTCTAGAATATGACTTACCTGAACCCCTTGAATCATTTATTTAACTGTAGTCTTAAAATGGGCTTTGTGCCACATGAATGGAGGACTATGATTTTAATTCCCCCTTCTTAAGGGAGGACCTTCAACAGAAACTACAGACCCATTAGTCTAATTAGTCTTATTTGCAAAGCCATGGAAAGAATTATCATGGAACTTATTAACAAGTACGTAGCAGACCTCCAGACAATGAATCCATCCCAGTTTGGCTTTGTCAAAGGAAGGTCATGATTACTAAATTTGGTGGACTTCTTTGGAAAGGTCATTAAGATAATGAATGAGAGGAAAACTATGCATACTGCCTACTTAGATCTGACTAAGGCATTAGATACAATACCCCACTTGGGTAGTGTCAACAAACTTACAAAACTAGGAATAACCCCCTTTATTCCACTCTGGATAGCTAGTTGGCTCACTGATACAGTCCAGGAGGTTAGCATTGGTGAGGCCACTTCCAAAAAAGAGGAACATCACCATTAGAGTCCCCCAGGACTCTGTGCTAGGTCCAGTCGTCTTTGGCATCTTCTTCTCGGATATTAAAGCCAATCTCAAAGACCTCTAGCTAACCAAGTTTGCAGACTGTTGCAAACTGGGAAAAGTCATTAAATCCCCCCAAGATGAGAATATCCTTCAGGAAGGTCTAATTCAGACATATGCTTGCTGCCAAAGCCATGGCTTAAAACGCAATACCAAGAAATGCATTATAGCACTTTTTGGAAAGTCTAACACCCAGGGTAAATACATCATCAATAAAACACCCTTAAAAGTTACTTCAGTAGTCAGGGAATCTGGGAACTCATGTAGATAGTAACTTAGCCTTCAACCAACATGTGTCCAAGATAGCATGAAAATCCTTTTGTGTTGCTCAACCTATAAGCAAGGGCATGGCATCTAGGTCCAGAGAGATCATCATACCACTTTACTCAGCCCTCATCAGGCCCATCACAGAGTATAATGCCCCCTTTGGTATGTACCTGACCAGACACATGTAGCCACTGGAACCTCCACAAAGGTTCAGTTCAAATAGAATACATACAGGCAGTAAACACAATGTCTTACACTGATTGCTTCAAAGCTTTGTCTCTTTATAAGGTATCATACAGACTTCTGAGAGCTGTTATTTGCCTAGTATACAAAGCATCCCTCCACCATGTCACGATTAATCTTTTGCACAACCACAAAACAAACAGCATCAGAACTACCAGAATAAAATACCTAAATTTTGCTTGCAACTTAAATAGGACATGGTGGAGAGACAGATATGTTTCTCAGAGAATTCCTGTTCTCTGGAACAGGTTCCCTGTTCATGTGAAGCAGTCTCTGATGGACAGAGGCAATCAGTAAATCACCCCCTATAAATCAAACATAAATCAAAATTGTGAGTCAAATTTGGGTTGCACAGCTAGCCTTTTAAGGGCCCTAGTGGGTGTTAGCCTACTATACACCAATGAACCTATGAACAAATTAATTTTTTTGAAAACTATTGGCTTTATATCCATTCATTCTTTACTACAAGTGAATTAGTTAATAAACCTTAAAGGGTCAAGTGTGCTATACTTGTGCATGCTGCTGGGGTACAGCATATACAATATTTAACTCTTTTACTTTTCTTGAAGAGGAAAAAGACAGAATAGCAGTGTCTACAGGTAAATTTAACAAATATTGTCAGTACAGAAATAATTTGCCATTTATTAGTTATTTTTTCTTACAAAAGCAAAGTGTCCTATAAACTCTGTAGATGCAAAGTAAGCTGAAGAACAGAACCAAAGATTGTGAATTTGATTAACTCAGAATTCTTTAATGACAGAGAGAGAGATAATAATTTGTGTTACGAAATGATGCAACAAGGGGAAGGCTTTTAAGGGAAACAGATTTAACCTTATCAAAACAAGTGGATGTGTGAAAAGCAAGTTAAATAGTTAAATTATTAATACAGAGTGAAAAGTACTGACTTTTTGTTTCTGCAGTATCTACCTAGTGGCCTCCCCTTCCTGCACCCATTTTACCTATTCATTCCTCTGTGTCACATTGAGAGCTTTCCAGCCTAATCATTCCCAGACGGGATTAAGAATTGGGTTTTAGGGAGTGAGCCAGTCGGATCCTGTGGAATGTGCTACCCCTACCTCCTTAGTAGCTTGTGCACTCCATAA
>NC_056747.1:504704252-504794252 GCF_019279795.1 Protopterus annectens | reverse complement strand
AATGATCCTTCGCATCCTGCAAATGGTAGGCTCTCCCGCCTCTCCTCAGGTAGGAGATACAGAAGTATGCCGTGTAGGACTTCTAGACTTAACAACAGTTTCTTTCCTCTCTCCATCAGACTACTGAACTGTTGTGAAAAATGAGCTAGGAGACTGTCAATGCATTCTTCCTCTCCTACCACATAGTTGTGCTATTTAACTGACTGTACAGATCCTTAAATATCCACGCTTTATTGCACTAAAAGTATTAAGCTTTTTTTATGTGCAATAACTAACTGATAAGCTGTGGTGGTGCAGTGGTAGCGTTATCGCCTCACAGCAAGAGGTTCTCCCGTTCGATTCTCGGCTGGAGCGCCTTCTGTGTGGAGTCTGCATGTCCTCCCCGTGGTTGAGTGGTGTTCAAAAGACATGCGTGAATGGGCGTGCCTTTGTTGAAGGTTGGGCGTCAGGCTGGCACCTCGGCACCATAAAAATCTACTGCCAATCATTAGCGGACCGGAGTTCCGCTGTGGCGACCCCTAACCGGGAAAAGCCGAAAGAAGAAGAAGAAGAAAGAAGAAGATGTGCAATAACTAACTGATGTGTATATTTAACATTGGTTCACACCTTAACATATGACTCTGTGAAGTACAATATTAATCATACTGTGCAATATTCATGCTGACCATTCCATATGCTGCCTAGTTCTTATGTTATAGTAATATCATGCACATGCTGTTACTCAATTCTATTTATATGTGAAGTGTGTCTGGTCATTATGTTATTATTTTATTCTGTTTTTACTTTTATTTTTATTATGTTATTTTGTTATTATTATTCTCTGTGCATATGTTTTTACACTGGGAATGAAGCATTGCAATTTTGTTTAGCTACACTGTGGTATAGTTCTGAATGACAATAAAATTTTCTTTGACTTTATATACCCTTACTTTAACAAAGTAGTAATTTTGGTTGCTTATTGTCTGTGTTTAATTTTGTTAAAACTGGTAGATGATAAAGACCTATCAGACCCATTTTCATATAGACCCATTTCAATTTTAAACAATGATTATAAAGCATTTAAGTTTATAATAGTTAAAAGAATGGCAAAGTTGTTGCCAAAATGGATATAAATGGATCAGTGTGGTTTTGTGGAAGGGAAGCAAAGATTTTAAAGCATTAATAGATCAATCATGATCCAGAGGAAAGCAGAGTGTAAGAAAATGCCTCTGTTTTTGGTGAGTCTTGATGCAGAGAAAACATTTGACAGAGTAAGGTGGAATTTTATAAGCAGGGCAGTGGAAGCATTTGCATTCCCTGATATAATAATGTTAATTAGGAGGATACCTGTGGGAGTGGGAGGGTTCCTGTCTGACAAGTTGTGTCTGAAGAGGAGAACTGGGCAGGGTTGTCCTCTTTCCCCTTTGTTGTTTGATTTATATTTAAAGTCATTTGCTAAGATAATAAGGGACTCAGAAATTCAAGGATATAATTGATACACTGTAATCAAGAAAAGTTGGCTTTATTTGTAGGTGATATTTTGTACCTGATAAAACCAGAAAATAATATATTAGTGTTCTGGAACATCTTAAGACAGTTTTAAGTCTTTTTGGACTATAAAATTAATGAAGATAAAACAAAGGCTATAGTTGTAAAGTATGTAACCACACATGAATTGGTCCAGCTATACCATTATTTATGGAGACATGATAAAATTAAGTATTTAGGAGTACGGATTAAAAGAGATGCTGCCATGGCAACTAATGATGTGTGGGAAGAGACTAAACAAAAGCTAGTACAACAACTGAAAAACTAGAAGCTCTTGTTTATGGATATAGATAGCAAGATACAGGTAGTGAAATGGTTTTAGTCCCTCTAGTTTTATATACAGGTCAGGTGTATTTTTATCAACCGGATGAGAAGTTGTGGGCAATTGTTAATAAAGAATTGAAGGAATTTATCTGGGGCAGGCAAAGGTCAAGTAGGATAAGCTGATCCTTCCAAAAGAACAAGGTGGTCTAGGATTACCTGGTCTGAATGTATATTTTACAGCTACACAGTTAAAGCTCATATACATAATACAAGCAGAAAGTTATAATTCAAAGTGGAAAAAGATGATGATGAAACAGGAGGGAAATTCAAGAAATAAGGAGAGAGTGGGATTTTGGATACATATCCTTAAGGAGAAAAACATCAGCCATGTAGAACATTATAATCATAAAGCGCAGAAAGTATTCTAAGAACTTAGCCAACACGAGAATGGAGAAAGAAGATTTTGCTGATAGGGATGACTAGAATTAGGTATTCGGTGAATAGGCAAGAGGGGGCCAGAATTTACTGGGGAAGACTGGCAAAGGAACCAAGGTACTGGAAGCAAATAACTAGAGAGGGAAAAGTAATGGAATGGGAAGAAGCCATGAAGACATTTGGACTGCGTGCTAGAGACTGCCTTCCCTATCAGGGGTTGATATCAGTGTATAGGCAAAGAGAAAGGGATAGGGGAATCATAAGTGAAAGACTGCTCTGGTAGAGTTTTTAGTTAAATCTAGAACAGAAGTTGCTGTTAAAAAATGGATAATTAGTAGGGCATATAAAATATTGCACAATAATGATAGGAATCAGTCAGAAGAGGTTAGAAAAGGTTGGGAAGAGAAATTGGATTAGCATTTCACAAGTAAACAATGAGAAGACACATTTATGGCTCCCAAGTATGCAACAAAGTCTAGAAGATTTAGGATTTCTGCTTGTAAGTGTTTGCATAGGTATTTCTAGACTGTCAAGCACACTACAAAGAATTTTTCCTTAGGTAGTTGGCAAATGTTGGAAATGTGATGAGGAAGAAAGAGGTAACTGGGAATGTATGTTTTGGAAGTGTAATTAGCTGGCAGACTTCAAAAATTCAAACAGAGTACTTTGTCAGAAATATGGGTGTAACTAAGGAAATTATTTTTTGAGCTGGTATACAGAATCTAAATTGCTTAGCCATAGTAAGGCCTTGCTCAGTTTAATTCTTGTGGCAATTACAAGAAAATTGAAATCAAAGACTAAACTAACTGTATTTGAACTATTTAATATTGTAATTCAGATAAAAATAACTGAAAGTAGGATCTTAGAAAAGGGGTAGGAACAAATTACATAGAAAAATGGAAATTGTGGGAGCAATACATGCAGAATAATTTTTGGAGTAGGAGTGAGATTTAAGGGAAGGCAGGAATTGAACAATTTATTTAATGTTCGATTAATGATAGTTGTACAAAAACATATGTAATGTATAATGTTTATAACTAGGGACATGCTAATATGGGTTGTTTCCTTTTACATAAATGTATGTTTGCCTATGTCTTAAATGATAAAAACAGTGAACTGTCTTCTTTAATGGGATGTAAATATATCAAATGTTGCGTACTACCTTTTTAAGACTCAGGCTGGCTCCTCTGGTGCTCCTGTTGTGTGCAGTACAAGTCAAACAAGAAATCCACAAAGTAAAAGAATCATAACAGCTCTGTAGACTAAACATATCATCTATACAACCTATATGAAGTGGAATACGGTGCAAGGTGTTTTGAGTCTAAGCTCATAACGAAATTAATATAATTTTTGGTAAAATAATGTCCTATCTTTTTAAGTTAGACAGTTTGTTTAGTGCAGTATGAAAAAGACATAATTATACTCTAGAGTGGGTCCAACTAGAGATGCAGACACACGTAACATGACTGTCTTAGTTTTGCTAATTATTCATTTTTAATTAAAATAAATAACCCCCTAACATTTTCAAACAGTAAACAATTCATGGTAGATGATAGATGAAGGTGAATTTCAGAACTGACACAGTGACCAGGTATTTAACCTTCTTATTAAAAAAAAGAAAGCTCCTTAGAAGGAAAATCTAGGATTCTTCCCACCCAATGTAGATGATGCAGCATTAGCTGATGTTAAAGGATGAAGTATTTCATTTGCACCAGGATATCAGGCAACTAATACAATTCTGGAATGTAACCATAGCCACCTTACAAACTGGTAAACTTCCTACAAATTGGTAAACATCCTTTCATACATCTAATGACAAATTTAGACAACCAAACTCCTCTGATAAGCTTTATATATGTAAACAACAATTATAAAATAAGGAAACCCAAAGGTGATCTCTGTAATATCGTTCTTGTAAAATGTACTGTATATATGTATATCAGGAACTCACACCCTTTACATTCTTCATCTAGTCTTGCATGAAGTTTATAATATGGCTAATGATAGCATGGGTACATAAACTGTCAACGATGCCTGAACAAGAATAGTACTGAATACTTTGTTTAACCTCAAATTTAGAAGTTAAAGAAGGAGAAAAAGGCAGACAAGCAGACATAGCTGATAAGTGGCCTTAATAGAAGAATAGGCCAAACCAGCATTGAGCAACTCACACAAATTTAGGTTCATAGGTTCATAGGTTCATACTAGGCTATCTGCCCAAGGGCATTTATAAGCCTAGCCCATAGTTATTTGGCTTTCGCCACCCCTTTAGTTTGAATAAAACTATGCCTATTATTTTGCTGTGCCTCTGTCAAGCAGTGACACTGAAGTAATCCCTGGGGTATATCTGCGATCCCCCATCCATTGGTCAAGATTCCTCTTGAACAAGGCCAGCGAGGTGCTCTGCCTCACATGTACCGGGATTTTGTTCCACAGCATAGGGAGTCTCTGGGTGATGAATCTGTCCCTCCAGCACGTTCTATTAATAACCGTGTCAAGGTTTAAGTCTCCGCCCTTGTGGTTCTGAGGGATCTAGATTTTTGAGGTGAAGCATATTCATCAAATCAGGGTTTGACATGGCCTTATATGTCAGGCACAGGTCACCTCTGAGCAAGCGGTATGAGACTGAATAGAGCTGGAGTTCTTTCAGTCGGGCAGCATAAGACATATTTTGAGACCCTTTATCCTTTTGGTGAGGAACTTTTGGGGCCTTTCCAGCTGCTGCAGGTGTCGGGTCAGATACATTCGAATGGGGCATTGTACTCAATCATAGGTCTAATGAGTGATGAGTACAGGGGACGATGACCTCCCTTGATCTAGATGTGAATCCCTTCATGATCAGGTGGGCAATGTAGAAGGTTTTCCTAACCACTTTAGCAACATGAGTGTCAAACGAAAGGCTACTGTCAACCTGGGTCCCCAGATCCCTGATGACTTCTTCTGTGCTCAGTGGATTGCCACCTATGTGGTAGCTAGGGGTAACCTTGTTTTTCCCGAAGGGTATGACTATGCATTTCTTGGCATTTAACTTTAGGCCATGGCTCTGGCACCAGTTATCCGTTTCTGTGAGGCCCTTCTGACGGATATCTGTGTCAGATGTGTTTTCGACTATGGCGCCCAGTTTGCAGTCATCTGCAAACTTTGTCAGCCATAACCCTCCTGTGTTTGCTTGTACTTCAGAAAAGTAGATGCCGAACAAGAGTGGACCCAGGACTGAGCCCTGTGGGACACCACTTGTGACAGGCTTTGAGTCTGACATGGCTCCAGCAACTCTGACCCTGTGGGTTCTGTCACTAAGCCAGTTTGCAACCCATCTTGTGATGTATGGGTTTACATTCAAGCTGATGAGTTTTTCGATGATACCCAAGTGGGGTATTGTGTCGAAGGCCTTTGCCAGGTCAAGGTAGGCTGTATGGACTGCCTTTCCCTCATCAATGGCCTTGGTGACTGTCTCGAAAAAGTCAACCAAGTTTAAAAGGCATGATCTGCCTTTGACAAAGCCAAACTGGGTTGGATCCAAAGTCTGCAAGTTCCCTATGTCTTTATTTATGAGTTCCATTATGATCCTCTCCATGGCTTTGCAGATAAGGCTTGTCAAGCTAATGGGACAGTAATTTCCAGGGTCGGTGGAGGCACCGCCCTTGTGAAGTGGGACCACAGTCGCCGTGCGCCACTCCTTGGGTACGTATCCTGAGGTGAGGCTAAGATTAAACAGCTGTCCTAACTGCGGGTTTAATTCCTCATTGAGTTCGTGGAGCACACAGCCGGGGACACCATCCGGTCCCATGGATGCTGTGTTTTTTGCTTTGGAGAGAGTAGTTCTCACCTGGGCGTTGGAGATGTTTGGGGGGCTACAATCCTCTGGTATAGATATCTCTCCTTTTGGGGGGGAGGGGGGGGAGAAGTTTGCACTGAACCTGTCAGCCAGTATGTTGGCAATGTGTGTAGGTTCAGTAATCTTCACATCATTTTGAACTAATTCTGAGCATATCTGGGAGTTTCCTCCTAGGTTTCTAACATAGCTAAAGAAGGCCTTATGATTGTCTTTTGAGTCCTTGGCGATTTTTCTCTCAAAATTTGCCTCGGATGATTTTATGAGAGCTCTTAGTTTTTTACTTATAATGATCAAAGGTGTCTTACCTTTCAAGGATTTTGCTCTATCTTGTAGTAGCTTCCTCCTTTTGTTGTAGAGCTTGTTTATGGCTGGGGTCCACCAGACTGGACGCTTGCCTTTGGTACAAAGAGTCTTAGTTTTGTTTGGGATTGCCTGATCCATGCAGTCCTGTAGGTGCTGGTAGAAGGCATTTGTAAGTGATTCAGCGGTTTGAGTAATGTTTACCACTGGCTCAGGGGCCTTAAAGGAGACCACACTAGTTTTTAGAAGTGTGAAGTCGGCTTTTGAGAAGTTTTTCACTGTAGTCTTTTTTATTTCAGGTCGGGGCGGGATGAGGACCTCCAGCGAGATTAGTTTATGATCTGATCTCACCAGTGAGGGGTATACTTCGGTGTTGAACATTGTGATCCCATGTTCGTGATGATGAGATCAAGTATGTTTTCTCCTCTTGTGGGGATGGTGACTAGTTGTTTCATGGCATTTGAGTTTATGAACTCCAGGAACCTTTGGGCTAGAGTGTTTGGGCTTGAGTAGTGTTCCCAGTCTATATTAGGGTAGTTGAAGTCACCTAGTATGATGGTGTTTGGAGATACATTTATCCCCTCCATTGTTTTCAGGAAGGCCATGTGAGGTTCCTGAGTTTGAGAGGGTGGCCTGTAACATGCTACAAATTGCAGAGCAGTCTTGCCTATGGTTAATTGCACCTGGATGGTCTCCGATGCATCGTGCATTGCCACCAACCTTGAGGTGTGGGTGTCCTTTATGAATATGGACACCCCCCTCCTTTCTTGGTGTTGTCCGGATTTTGGGGCCGGAACGCATGATATGAGGTGAAACCTGCTAGTGCTGGGGTGCTCTCAGGAGCCTTGAACCAGGTTTCTGTCACAGCACAGACATCGATGTTCTCCATACTGAGAAGGGCCTCGAGTCGTGCATCTTGAGATTGAGACTTCTGGCATTGAGCAGCATTACCTTTAGTTTTTACTTTTTGTGTTCTAGGGTGGTAGGTTTAGAATTTGAGCCTTGCCTAAAAAAGGCACTATGGGGGTGGCAAGAGCCTTTGCCAATATCCGGAAGCCTAGGAGTGACAGGTGCAAGCCATCCCTTGCGAAGCAGCGTGGCTTGTCCAGCATGTCATCCCAGGCAGACAGACATTGGATCCCCTTTGAATGACACCAGAATTTAAGCCAATTATTAAAGCTGATCATCTTATCACTGTATTGTGGCATCAAAGGAACATCCACAATAAGTGGGTCCAGATTATGAGAGAGACACCAAATAGAAAACCTCTTCCATTTGGATAAGTAGGATTTCCTAGTAGTAGGTTTCATGGCCTCCTGCAGGACTAGCAGTATGTCCTCAGGGGAAAAAAAAGATCTCTGTGAGGAATCAAAGTCCTATCACTCACAGTGTCAGTTGAAGGGTCTAGGTTATAACGTCGACAGATGGGAAGACCGACAGTGAAATCACCGACGCGAGAAGATCGACGGATGAAAACACCGACGCGGAGAACACCGAGATGGGGAAAGGATATGTAAGTATGCGGTAGTGACGGACGTTAGGGTGCGAGTAAGGTAAGTGTGCGATGTTGGCGGTCTGTAGGGGTAGGGGTGGGCTAAGTGAGTTAGGGTTAGGGCGCGAGTTAGGTAAGGGTGCAGTAGTGAATGTTTTGGGTTAGGGGCGGGTTAAGTGAGTTAGGGTTAGGGCGCGAGTTAGGTAAGGGTGCAGTAGTGACTTTGTTTGGGTTAGGGGCGGATTAAGTGAGTTAGGGTCAGGGAGCGGGTTAGGTTAGTGTGCGATAGTGACGGACCTTAGGGTTAGGGTTTCGGTTAGGGTAGTGGATAGTTGTGTATGTAAGGTTTAGTGTTTGGATTTAGGTGTGCTTGTGTTGTGTGTGTGGTTTTTGGTCAGGGAATTTGTTTTGTTTATTGGTTGTTAGGATGTTGTGTTGAGTGTGTGTGGTGTCGTGTTTGTGAGCTGTCGGTGATGTGGTGTCGGTGATGTTGTTGTCGATGTTGTGTGCTGTCGGTGTTATAACCTAGAACCCAGTTGAAGCATGGACAGGTAGGGATGAATGACAGATCCCATGGCTTGTCTGATTATGGTAGGCCTGAACGTCACCTTTATGCCTTATGCTACTCAAGGAGCATTTGGGTGACATTCAGCATACCTTTTAAAAGCAACAAGTAGTCTTTGGTAGACTGGACTGACATTTGGGAATCCACGGCACGGAATCCCATCCAAGAATACTGCAGAATTGAATGTAAGGACATTAGTTAGAAATCCTAAAATTTAATGTGTGAGAGACACTTTTTGATGTGGAACACTGACTTCTTAAGACTCAAAATGAGGAATGTAACTCCTAATGAGGTACACTCATACCTCTCAGCTGAACAGATTTTTGCTTCATATTTTTAGTCTGTTCCTCATAAAAAGTACCATTGTGTAAAATCTTACCATAAGGGTAGGTGTCCTTTCCTTCACCACTGCACTATTCCTTACAAATGGGATTCCCTGCCATGAAGCCCTTCGACCGGCCAGTTTACCAAAGTCTACCATTGCTTTAAGGTACAATGAACGTCACCAACATACTCCTTGCGTAGGGAAGGGCATAAAGGTGACGTTCAGGCATACCATCCTCAGAACTGATTGCCCCAGTAGGAACAGCATTCCAAGGAAAACCAAGGAGAACCTGCACATCCAGGAAGGAAAAAAGACCAGGGGGATGGATGGAGGGTGTGAATACTGTAGCAGTGAAGGCAAGGACAGCTACCGTTATGGTCAGATTTTACACAACTGTATTACATTCTTTACCTTCAACCTACAACCCAAAAAGACATAATCCAGAGAAAGAGTCAGGGAAGACTTTTTGAAGTTTATTCTGAACCCCAGGTTCTGAAGAAGCGAAATGGTAAAATTAAGATTTTGCAAAAGGACCTTTAGAGAAGACGCCTGAATCAACAGGTTGTTCAAATAAGGAAAAATGTGGATCCCTTGAAGCCTGCAAAAGGCAATCACAGGAGTGAGGCATTTGGTGAATACCCTTGGGCAGTAGAAAGGCCAAAAGGCAAAGCACAAAACTGAAAATGCCAGGAAGCAACAGAGAAATGCAAAAATCTCCTGAAAAGAGGATGGCTCAGAATATGAAGATAAGCATCCTTGAGGTTCAGGGACACCAGAAAGGCCTAAGGGAGCAAGAGAGAAAAAAGGGACGCAAAGGACAACATCCAAAAGGAAGGCACCTTCAGAAAAGTGTTTAGATGAGAGAGGTCTAGAATAGGCTGCCAAGTACCTTCTTTTCTGGACGCTAAAACATTCTGGAATAAAACCCTTTCTCCCTTTGGGACACAGGCACCTCTTGAAGAGTACCCTGAGATAAGAGGTCCCGAAGAACCTCTGGGAAAAAAGGAAGTTGTTCCCAAAGAGGCTGAGGAATGCCCATACAAGGAGGGTGGGAAATCCAGACCATGAAGTACCCCTGCCGAATGATTGACAGAACCCAAGAATCCTGGGCGATTTGGAGCCAAACAGGAAGAGAAAGAGAAAGGCAAAGAGAAAGAGGAATGTGGCCGGGAACAGGTGAATAGTCAGACAGCACCCGGTTTATCAGGAAAGGAAGGCTTAAGAATCCCTGCAGTCTGTGGCCTTAGCAGCAGGAGTCCGTGTATTACCCTTTTTTTCTTTAGGAGGATGACAAGATTGCCTACGAACAAAGGCTGGCTTAGAAGGGTAGCTTCTCTGAAATCTAGGCACAGGAGAAAGGTAAAAGACGGACGGTTAAAACAGCGTTCGGACTGGCAGCAAAGAAGTTCTGAGGATGGTATGCCTGAGCGTCACCTTTATGCCCTTTCCTACACAAGGAGTGTGTAAGTGACATTCAGCATGAATTAAAGCAACGGTAGACTTTGGTAAACTGGCCAGTCTGACGGCTTCATGGCAGGGAATCCCATTTGTAAGGAATACTGCGGCAGTGAATATAAGAACATCTTGTGGTTCTCTGGCAAATTATGGATGATTTAAGTCATTAAATAATGGAAAACATTTATATTTCAGACATCATATCTTTCAGAAAATATGTGCCTAATGACACAAATCGTGGAATTTTATCAACTTTCTAAGTATGTAAAAGCAATATTTAAAATATGTCCCTATTTTGGGCCTTCGTCTCACCATTATTTTAGGCATTGTCCAGATTTCTTGCACTAAGAGGTTAACAGGGATGTGTACGCTTGGTGGAATCTCAAGAACGTGCAAACTCTACCCAAATAGCGACTGGGATTCGAAAGCCCGGACATTTGAGATGGGATTCGGGAAACAGTAGCATAGGCAATAACTGAGCCATAGTGCTGGGCTTAACCACCAAACCGCCTGCATAATATTTAGAATGTAGGGAGGCAGTAACGATCTTAGAATTTGAACATAATAAACGCTTTATTTATTAATTGTAAACCACTGCCCAATTGAACATAGATGATTTTTCAATGCCAGTCTTGTAACATACCCCTCAACCTCTTAGTACAAGAAATCTGCATAAAGCCTGACGAAATAGGGGGGACAAAAGCCCAAAAACAGGGATATGTTTATATTGCTCTTATAAACTTAGAACGTGGCTAGAGTAACGGGATCTGTTTTACCATACATTTTATGAAGGGTCTGAAGTCTTAAACTCAAAATTATGTCATTATTTAGTGACTTCAGACCTCAGATAATTCCAGTGATTTGCCAGAAAAACACAAATTTTGTGAGGAATAAAACAAAAAAAATGAGCCGAAAATCTGGACAGTTGACAGGTATGTACAAGCAATCAAGTATGATCTTAAGCTCAAATTGTGACACTGTCCTTAAAAATAGTCACAGTTCATTAATCTTGACTACAAATTCCCACATCTAGGATTTGAACTAATTCACTAACTCAGCTAAACAGTAACGAAGTGAAGTTACAGACACTCGTGACTCACGTGATTATGACGGCTCACGAGGGAATGGTTCATTCTTGTCCAACCAGGTTAAGTTTTTAGTATTCCGCCAGCGGTGGTGTAGTAAATTGAAGAGTGTAAACCGGCAGAATGGCAACAGGAGCCAAGCACGGAATTGAAAAATTTGTGTTATATCAACCAAGGCTTGAAGAGCTTTCTGACGGTAGGCACCATGTTTGTGGAACGAAGGTGCAAATATGTATTTGTAGGTCAGAGACAGGCAGCCAATAGGAAGTACACTTTAGTGTTAACTTCCTGGGAAAACATGGTAAATGCAAAAGGGAGAAAATGTATCTCTGTATGTAAAAGCTGTATCAGCACATTGAATATCGTGTTTTATTCCTGCACGATTTGCGCTGCGGACTGCGGTATAACAAAATCTTGAAAGTAGAACGCTGTTTGAAGATTAACATATATGCGTTATTGTTATTAAACAGTGAGTTAATGTTTGCTCATCGTATATTTTATTATTTTAAATAACTACTGTTGTTCCAACTTGGCTGTTAGGAAAAAAAACTCAGACGCAGTATTGACGCTTGTTATCTTAAATTGAATATAGAATAATTATGAGGATATTTATCCACAGAAAGGTTTTGTCACACATTCACTTTGAGATTTTTTCAGTTAACTCTTATAGTGTTGTGGGTGTAGGCATGCATACAGTGTGCAAGCTGTGGTGTACTCGGACTTGTTTTTAAGAGGCTTTATTTTCTTAGCTTAACACAGATGCAACATATGCCCTTTTTGTATACATAAGTTAAAAAAGAGTGCAAGTGGTCACCCCTTTAAAGTGACATACCTTTTTCTGTACTAGTTATAGGTATCAAGAAGACTCCTAAGTAATAAGTTTATGTGCTACATGTTTAAAGTCACGTGTATGCATGCATATATAACCTTTAGCTGGAGCTGAACTGCCTCAAAATCAGATTTGGGCACCATGCCCTTCAGAGCTTTTCTGCCACCGAAGTAAGTGCTCCTCTGCAGGCTTTTGATGATTAACGGCTGGCTAACATTGTTCTATTGTTGGGCAGTTAAGTTCCCTTTGGGGAAATAACTTTCCACGTTACTTTTTATGACAGATTGTGTACATTTTCTGTAAAATATTAACTTTCAAGTTGGGGAAATGTTTTTAATGATTGTCGCATGGCATTTAATTTGTTTTAAACAGGAATTTCACTTTTATTTTTGTAGTAAAAAGTTGCTAAATCTTATTTTAAAATACTTTTTCTGTGGGGAAAGTTGGTTTATTTTGCTTTTGGTGGTTGGGGTAAATAAGTGCCTTTTTACTGTATTTTGATGGAGAAAAAGTTATTTTTTTACAACTTACCTGTTTTGTTGGCCATTATTACTAGGCTTCCCTGGGAATCGGACAGCTTTTTCAGCTTAACCATGAAACAATGTACTGGTTCTTTGTTTCTTTTTTCTTCCAGTAACAAAAAAGATGTTGTTAGTTATTTAATATTTGCTACCTACCACAGCATGGTACTAAAATGACTTTAGCTGCAGGTAGGTGACTCTTCTGTGGCCAAAGTTGGGTCCATGGACCACTTATCTTTTCCTTGGGTCCTGCTGGTGTAGTCCCTACAGCCTCCATATACTGAGGGTTGGATACATCCTGTGCAGCTGTTAGGAGTGTCCTTGACGTGCAAGATTGCCACTTTTATCAGTCCTGAGAGCAGGGGCAGAGAATACCATAGCATAACTAGAAAGTTGTATCCATAACTAGGGAAGTTTTTGCTGGCAACACTGGGTGTGTGTTTCTTCAAAAATTACAACAAAATAAATAAATAAAACATTTGTTTTTTCCTTTTTCTGTTACCCTGGACAGGAGTATTTTATTTATTGGGATTAGTTCAAGGTTTAATGTAGGCTTTCTTAATTTTCTGAAGTGATTTAAGAACTTGAGTCCATAAATGGTTGTAAGGGACATATTGCCTTTTGTCTCCTTAGACATCTGAATCACATTCTGAGGAGAGAATGGTTTTGGCTAGTCCTGTTGAAGAATCTTCTTTCTCTGTAACTATCTCTAAAATGAGACAGATGTTTCAGTAGGAAAACAGTGATGATTTTCTGTTTTTCGGTTAGTATTGTTTTGTTAAAACTGGAATTTCCAGAACCTTCTCATTTTCCAACTGTTCTTTCTGCTATAGAGGATTTTTTTATTTTTTCTTCATAGCTTAACTCTTGCCTGAAAACTAGCTTGGATGCTCCCTAGAAAGCGGGTGGATACACTCTTCCCAGATCAGACCCAGCAGTTATTAATTTTCTGAAACCAACATCTGTTAAAGGTTTCGTTAATATTTTGTTAGTATTTTTTCCCTCTCCTTCTGTTAAGATGGAAGGTTTTTGATAGGTTTGGGAGGAAAGTATTTTGTAACACTTATTTTTAGAGTTCTCTGCTTTCAGACTTAAATATAAATAAATAAATATATATATATATATATATATATATATATATATATATATATATATATATTTTTTTACCTTGCCTCTTCTGAGAACATGAGGGGTGTTTTGGCATTTATTTCCTCTTCTGAAGAATAATCTGTTTTGTGTAAGTGGTTGCTTTTGAATCTCAAGTAGCTATCTCTCTTTGAAATATACTAAAGATTTTGATAATGCCACTTTAAGGGTTATTGTCACCAAAAATGTTCTGGGGATATTTGCTTGGTTGCACTTCCAAAATCATCCAGAAGATGGTAGAAAAGAAGTTTTGAATTCTACCTTGAATAGACAGCTAATTTTATAACATCTGCTTGAAAGGTCCGTAAGAAATGTGATGAAACAGTTATGCTGATTCAGGACACGGGCTGGCTCAGTTTTTCAATTTTCCTTCTGCAATTTGACCAAGGGATTTAATGCTCCTCCTTCTTTTAAAGTCAAACAGTCTCAGCAAGCTGCTGGTAAGCAAATGTCTAACATTTATGACAGGGAGTTTCCAAAAAGTGGAGGACTCCCCATCAGAGTTGAAGACAGTGTCCTAAGTCTGTATGACTGTTTACAAGACTACCCTCTTCCCATCCTGTCAAACCCTAAATCCATCAAGGTTACTTTTGGCAGTGGGACTCTACCTATTCTTTTGGAGAGATTCCGCTCATTTGCCAGACTTAACCCCCCCCCCCCCCCCACCACCACCGTCATAGAGCATATACTCTCTTAGGGTGGTGTTTAAAAGCTGCCCTTTCTTTTTAGGGGAATGGTTTTATTCAATGTTGCTGCTTTTGCGTATTTCTACATGTTATCCTTTAATTTTGTTTTGATGTTTTTGTAACCTTAGATTTTCATATGCATGTTATCACATTCCTAGATCCACATTTTAGGAGTTTCAAAAGGTTTTCTGATTATGGATCACATTTATCAGTTACTCAACATTATCCTTTGGTCTGTCCAGTGCTATAAGGGTATATACAAAGTAAGTAGAGCCTTTGACAGCCTACGGCAGATTGCAGGATGTTCACATATTTCCTTATTTAGATGACTGGTCTTTCTGTGCAGTGTTTTTTGAAAGTGTCAGGAATCACTCACTTGAGTATTGCAGCTCCCACACAGAATTTGTTTCCAGCAAAATTTGCATGTCTTTTTTTTAGTTATTTATACATGATTCTTTTCTTGGGGTATGTCTAGGACATCTCAGTTCAAAGAGCATTTCTTTCTCAGGAAAAAGTAGATCTGTATGTAGATCTTTTCCTGAATTTTTTCTACTTGGACTACTGTCTGAGCAAGGAAGTTACTCAGGATTCTGAGTCTCGTGGCATCTATGATTCTCGTGCTGTCTGTTGCAAGACTCCACATAACAAAAATCCATTAATACCAGCAATTTGTATGTTCCCAACATGTATCTCCTGACAGTTTAGTTTCAAGTTTCGCAGTTTTTGAATAGGGAGAGTTTTTTGCAGGTAACACCATATTTTTCAAAATCCAGACCTCCCATTCTCCATTTTTAGCTCCAATATAGCCAGTTAGTAGGACACCTCAGACTTTGCTTGGGTAGCAGTGTCTATGGGGATAAAAGTGACTTTGACAAGACCAAAACGCATAAAAACAATAGAGGTATTGGTAATTATAAATGCTCTCAGTTATGTCTGTCTTTTTTTTTGCTTTCTTGGATCCAAGGTTTTATAGACAACACCGCAGCGATGTGGTACATAAACAAGCCAGGGATGGTCAGTTCTTACCCTCTATGTAGAGCAGCCATGGTAGCCTGGAATATAGCTTTTCTTCACAATCCTACACAATCATACTGTGAGAGCAAAACTGTGTGGCAGACAAGCTGTGCAGGACCAGGACAGACCCTAACAAATGAAAATCGTATCTGGGGGGAGGGGGGATGTCTTCCAAGCTTTGCTGTATGGGGAATACCACAGACAGATATTTTACCACCATTCTTAAGCATTAGTTGGCGGATTTCTGCTTCCGCTCCCCATTCTTTAAGGCCTGGAAGACAGATGCCTTTTTTCCTTGAAAAATAATTTTCCTGTATGCTTTTCTACCCTTGCCACTTACATTCAGGGACTTTTTGAGGATTTTGAAAGACTCTACAAAGGCTATTGTGGTGACTCCCTTCTAGTCAAGCTAACAGTGATTCTTTCTTCATTTGGAATGGCTAAGGGGCAGTTACCACAATCTCCTTACAGGCTGGATCTACTCACAAAAGACTGGGTTGTTTGATAAATCCCAACCATAACTATAACTAACTGCCTGAACATTAGAATTTCTATACTTTTCTTGCACCGTTTTATGAGGACACACAGCAGGTGTAAAGGAGGCAATAAGTTCTGCTACTAGAAATAATTTATTAGTAAAAGAAAAAGATTTTCTAGTTAGTGTCAAGAAAAGAACCAGCACCAATTCAGGACTAGTGTTCTCTGGTGCTGTATTATTTGTGTGAGTTACTAACCTGTGGCCTGTCCTTCTCCTCAGTCAAGGTTCATCTGTTTGCCAAATCAGCCTGACTGCGTATGCATTCCCATCTGTCGGTTCAGTCTCATGTGAAAGTGTTTTTGAAAGAATTGTTGGCACAGGAATACTTCTAGATTTTGGATTCCTCCTTGAGATCCTAAGTTGCTGTTTTTATAACTAACTCTTGCTCCATTTGAACCAGCTTGTCAGGCTTTCTTGAGGTTCTTTATATAGAATGCAGTGTTAGTAATTGCTATGACTTTGTACAAGAAGCTTTTTAGTTGCAGGGTCTTGCAGCTGGTCAGCCTTATCTCATTTTCAACAAAGATGGGATATCCTTTAGAGCTATCTTTTTTAGTGATGTATATGTGGTATCTGCATTTTTCTTCAGGCAAGCTGTCCATCTCTTCATTACAAAACATAGTATGGGACAGATATGATGCATCTTATCTTGGTTTCCACAGACAACTCTGGTACTGTCTTAAAACAAAACAAATGTCCAAAAAAAAACATGGTCCATCCTTAGTGACACCCCACCCAATAACTAAAAATAAAACTAAATATAGCTTGCAATGTTGCCCAAAAATATATATTTTTTAAAATTATATTAAATTATATGTGTGAAGTATAAATCTCATCACTTCAATGCCTCCAGTTTAAACAACTAGGAGATAGAAACATGATCATTTTAACCTGGCCATTTATAAGAGTTAAAATAAATCTGTCAAAAAGTTCACTTTTCTCCAAAACAAGTTGCCAAGGTCCCCCTCAAGGGTCTGGGCTCACCTTTTCTAACACTGTAAATGTAAAAGTATGATCCTTATGCCTTATTATATGTCTACACAGGACTTTAGTTGTTTCTCTTCATGATGTCATCATAATCATAAACTCATTGACAGAGTTTGCGCTCCATGTTAACTATATAAATGGGTGCTTCACAGGCCGACATTATGAGAATGGGCACATGGAAGTCCAATGCTTATAAAAGCAATGTAAGATGTAAATGACTTTAACTCTTGTCCTTTGCATTTCAGCTCGCACACCATCGGACCGGAAATACATCTGGATTGTTGGTCATTCTTATATTCAGAGGCTCCATCACTGGGTCCATAGCAGGCTGGGCTTATCCTTCCAAATAGGAAAACAAGCTTTTTGTGAAAAGTTTGGTTTGGGGTATCAGGAGTGCGGTGGCACCATCTTAGGGCAGTACTGCTGCAAACAGCAAGAAGTGGTAAACCTCCTGCAGCTATTATGTTGCACCTAGGGGGTAATGATATTTGTCAACATCCAATAAAAGATCTAATTGGTTTGATGGTAAAAGAGGTAAATTGCATGCATGAATGCTAGCCACAAGCTATTATTTGTTGGTCAGAAGTGGCACAGAGAAGAAGATGGGTGGGGGGTAGGTCCATTAAAGCTGTGCAAAGAATGAAACAGAGAATTAATAATTTTGTAGGCAAGATGTTAGGGGACATTAATGGGTTGTACATTCCTCACCTAGGCATTCTGGTCTAGTGGTCAGACAGGTATGATAGGGATGGGGTTCATTTATCTGAAGAAGGTTTGCGGGTTTTTTATAAGGAATTGCAAGCAGGTTTAGCTGTGAAGGGCATCCACTTGGCATAGGATGAGATGTGCTGGTGGAAGGGATGAATATTTCTCCCTTCTGTGGCAGAAAGCAGGAAAGGTAAGGGAGGCCAAGGTAAGTGGGGGGAGGTCACAGGACTCTTAAGCTGGACCTTCCACAGGCTGGACAGCCCCAAGGGATTGTTGCCATGGGACTTATCAGCTCGGCAATGTCTCATTGGCAGATTGTAAGTGGCCCAGAGGAATTGTGATGAATTATAAAAAGTTATGATGTGGGTATGATGATTCAGAAGGGCCAGCTATCGACAGTGCTGTCTGTTGTCCTGTAAGTTTAGGGGAATGCTATGAAATAAATAAATAAATGGACTCCCTGCCATTCCTGCCTTGTGCACATCTCATAATAATGGACTTCTATTAGAGAGAGGTTATTAGCAGTAATTGGCAATAAACATATGGCAGTGGCCATTTAATCCATCCAAGTTCTCTGTGTTTTTATTGAATATATAGCTTGTGGTAACCTTGACTTGTTAAACATGCAACTTTGATACATATGTTGGCAGTGATGCAGTGGAATGACATGTTCTGAGCTGGTTTTATGAATATGGCTCAATGCCTTTAATATGTATCATTAAAGGAATTATGAACAATGTGTTGAATGTTTTATGTAAGTAACATGTGAAGGTTATTCCATATGCATCAGTGGCAAGGTAAGGTATCGGTCAAGTGTGGTTAATGGATTACTATACTTTAGTAAAGGCAGGTAGAGCTGTATCAATCTTGGACAATTGTTAATGATCTTCGGTATGAGTTTAAAAATGACTATATGCACATACCTTTGCTAGTATTGAAGGACAACATGTGGTTATCACAAATAGAAAACGAAGGAAGTTGGAATGGGGTAGGGTAGAATATTTGCAAAATACAGCTTATCTGGAGCGTCCAGTTGCCCAAAATTGGGGGCAAGAAGAAATCTCATTTTGCCAGCAACCCTGTCAGTTCCATTACTGGAACTATCTCATTTGTATACTAACTGTAGTCCGAACACCTCTGCAGATAATAATCCACCTAGAAATGCTCTTCATCTTAACCACAATTCAGATTTTCCATCATTGAGTAGGTCCAAACATTTTGAAGAACAAGTAACAGAGCAATCAAGGGGATACGGGGGAATCTCGCACACTTCCACTGGTCAGCCAAGACAATGCACCATGGTGACCCAGCCCTCCACCATGGGCCAATGGAATGCATTTCCGGCCCAGTGAAACCAGCAGAAGAATGTGTGGAGGAGGTGAATGGTCACTTTTTTGTGAGAGGGGAAATTAACTCTTAATTTAGCTTTGGTTTGTACTGTTGTTTCCAGTACAGCTAAAGATTTCAAGGTGTACAACTTTCCAGAGCTTAACATTGTGATTGACTTGGTGGTTGCTGGCCTTCTTTCTAAAGGCACCACCTTTGTTCCTATGAGACTGGATAACCTGGTTACAACTATAATGGACCTGAAGGTTTACTTAAGTAAGTTGAACTTGTCTCTTTTATGTTTGGTAATACTGAGCGACTTGTACCACCTTACTCTGTGTTTAGCACCTTTAATCCACAGTTGCATCCTTCCCTGGCAGTTTTTGAAAAAATGTGTGAATTGGACATTCTCAATATGTTTATGTTTAAACAGTCAGTTAATTTAAATAAGATTTCCAAGGAAGAACTGGACTTTATGTATTTATTAAAGGGCAGGATGTAAGGTTGATGAAACCGGATAAAGGGGTTGGGATGGTGTTGATGTCTGGTACTGATTATAAAAAACATATGATTTTGTTATTGGAAGGTAAAGCTTATGAAAATTTTAGTAAAAATCAATTGACTGTGACATATTATCGGACTGGAGTGCAATTAAGACATGTTTATTGATAGCAGAATTTCTGCTGTGGAATTTCATTTCTTGAATATACCTTCTCCCGTTATTCATGTTATGTTCGGAATTCCAAAGATTCTTAAGAACTGTCAAGACCCTCCTTTCCAGCCCAGTTGTGGATGGAGGTTCTATCACAAGTTTTAGTGCAATTTTTCTGGATAATAGTTTAACATCTAATGAAGGATGAAACTCGTATTTGTTGGGACTCCTGGCATTTCTTAGAGATCATGAATGGGCTTGAATTCAATGAAAATGACATTTTTAACTTCACTGACACACACGAAAGAAACCAGATAAGAACCAACGCCAATATATGACTGAAACAGGAAAAATGCCACAACTCAAATTTTACGCGTTTCGTTCACTTTAATGATCATGAACTTCTTCAGAAATGTCATCCCAACATTTTAAACCATTTAAATATCATCTTAAACAATCACATATGATCTGAATGACCAATGCTATGTATAAAGTACTTAGTCAATTAGTGAATATTCAGTATAAAACGACATCACCTTTTTCTTAAAAGCACAAACAATAAAATGTATATGTACTACAATCCCTAAAAGGTGCATATGTATATGCCTATATAATGAATAAAAGTAATTTATTCCTATATAAATATATATATATATATATGTTTTATAATTTTGTAACTATAACCTTTGTGCTTGTAAAAAGCACTTTATATTTATCATGTCATTCAAACCAGGAAGCTGATCTGCATTAAGTAATATTTGCCACAGGGTTTCTTTACATTCCAGCCTAACTTTGAAATTTCCAGAAAATAAGTCATCATTTACTTTTTCCAATACAGAAAATATGAATTTCTTGAAATTTAAACAAGTAGTAGCATGTTTTGCTAACACATTAGACATGTCTTTTTTTCTTATAGCCAAAGTGTGTTCATAAATACGCCTATTCAGCGTTCTAATAGTTTTACCTATATAAAAATGTTCACACAAAACAACATAAACCACATTTTTTGTCCTACAAGTATGTCCTCTACTATAAATAGCCTTATTCAAGTGCTTAAACACTGTGCTGCTACCTGAAATGTACCTACATTGTTTGCAAAATCCACAAGGAAATGTGCCAAAGTTGGAATTTGAAGTGCTAGTAACGTCAGTACACACATAATTACAGCTTTCTAATATACTTTTTATGCTGACTGTTTTCTTGTAAGTAAACAGTGGAACTTTACCTATAACTGTACATAAGTCATTGTTACCCAGTACCACTTTCCAGTTATTACAAATAATCTTTCTGATGGTAATCATCTCATGTGAAATAGGAATTGGAAAAGCTAACCTATAGGTACTACAGATATTGTCTACTCTCATTCACTACACTTAGATCTTTGATTTGATGTAGTATCGGACATGCTTTGTTAGTTCTAAGATCTATAACTTCTCTTAATATATTATTTAACCATACCTGGTCATACCCTCTTTCCATAAAGAAAGTGGTCAATTTCACTGTTTCGTTTGAAAAGATGTCGTCTCTCCTCGTCAAACGACTCAGTCTTATAAACTGTCTTTAACTACACCACGTTTCATAAACTTAGGATGTAAACTATCATAGGGTAGATATTGATTGACAAATGTAGACTTCCTAAAAATGCTACTCTCAACATGTCTGTTCATTATTTTTACTTAAATGTAAGTCCAAAAAATTGATGTCACCAAAATGACCAACAGTAATTTTCAAAAAATTTGTGGAGTTGTTTAAATGATTCACAAATATATAAAATGAATCAACATCTCCCTGCCATAAAAAAATCAAATCATCTATGTATCTTTTGTAAAACAAAATATTCTTTGATAGTGGATGTGAATCTAAGAATTTGATTTCCCACATTGCCATTACTAAATTGGCAAAACTAGGTGCAACTCTGGAACCCATTGCAATTCCTGAGATTTGTTGAAAATAAATATTTTCAAATGTGAAAAAATTTTCTAATACTAAATCCATCAAAACACATACAGTGTTAACCATGTTGTAAATATTCCCTTAAGAATTCTACACCAATAGTCTTATTAATACTTGTATATAACGATGTTACATCTAATGATGCAAAGTTAAAGGACATGTCTCTCTGATTTAACTGACCTTAAACGTTCCAATAAATGCCATGAATCTCTCAAATATGACTTTGTCCTTTGTACTGTTGGATTCAACAGTTTATCAAGCCAGATTGAAATAGATTCTGTCTTTGAAAAACTGGCCGACTCAATTGGTCTAAAAGGTATCTCCTTCCAATGTTTATATAATTTGGGAATACCAAACAGTGTAGCCAGCTTTGGATGTTCAGTCACCAAAAAATCATATACAGAATAATCAATATTACCCTGACTAAATAAATCAAATAAACAAAAATCCAACCTTTGAAAACTCTTAATAATCTGTTCTTTAGTGACAATCTTGTAACAATTCTGATCTTTTAACAAAGAATTCATTGCTATACTATAATCAGTAGGCTTCATAATGGCAATTGTGCCCCCTTTATCTGCTTTCATTACACGCCAATCTTTATTGTTGGCTATCTTATCTAGTGCATTGATCGCAGAGGGTGTCAAATTAGGTTTGGTTTGAAGGAATGAAGGAAAAACCTTTTTGGAGCACAGATATCATTTAATTGGGCAAAACTTCATTAGTTAAATTACACACATCAATGCTGTAATCTAGTTTTTTTTGCGACTTTTGCCCTTCCCTTTGCTCCTTGTTTGAACTTTCCCGGACCACCTTGGGGTTTTCTTGTTCCCGGTTTTGTCCATTAAAAAAGGGCCGGACTTGTTGACAGTAGAAACTGCCTGTGCATAAGATGTACTGGCTTGAGTGCCATTTGATGGTAAAATTCCATTTTTATTATTTTCATCGATTACCTGCTGAAAAACTTGTGACCCAATGTCATTGTTTGAATAATTGTCATTATTACTTGATGTCTCTGCATCTAAAACCAAAGCATCACTAGTCGTGCCACCTCTCTTGTTTTTCAATAGATACGCTGTATTTGTACTATAGGCTACCAGGTCCCTCTCTAACTTTTTTTGCTTCCTTTCAACAATATAAGCCCTGTGCCTTTCTAATTTTGCGATAATTTTGCAAACAATGTAGGTTTCCGGTAGCAACACAGTGTTTTTTAAGCACTTGAATAAGGCTATTTATAGTAGAGGACATTATACTTGTAGGACAAAAAATGTGGTTTATGCTGCTTTGTGTGCTTCATGTGAACATTTTTATATAGGTAAAACTATTAGAACGCTGAATAGGCGTATTTATGAACACACTTTGGCTATAAGAAAAAAAGACACGTCTAATGCGTTAGCAAAACATGCTACTAGTTTAAATTTCAAGAAATTCATATTTTCTGTATTGGAAAAAAGTAAATGATGACTTATTTTCTGGAAATTTCAAAGTTAGGTTGGAATGTAAATAAACGCTGTGGCAAATATTACTTAATGCAGACCAGGTTCTTGGTTTGAATGACATGATAAATATAAAGTGCTTTTTACAAGCACAAAGGTTATAGTTACAAAATTATAAAACATATATACATTTATATAGAAATAAATTAGTTTTATTCATTATATATGCATATACATATGCACCTTTTAGGGATTGTAGTACATATACATTTTATTGTTTGTGCTTTTAAGAAAAAGGTGATGTCTTTTTATATTTTATATTGAATATTCACTAATTGACTAAGTACTTTATACATAGCATTGGTCATTCAGATCTCGTGACTGTTTAAGATGATATTTAAGTGGTTTAAAATGTTGAGATGACATTTCTAAAGAAGTTCATGATCATTAAAGTGGACAAAACGTGTAAAATTTGAGTTGTGGCATTTTTTATGTTTCAGTCATATACTGGCGTTTGTTCTTAAAATTACATTTTTGTTACAGAAGATGTGTGTGACTTATATACAGTTATTCCTCATGACATTGGGGTGTCTTGGTTTTCTGATTTATGTGTTGAAGACTTGAACAGGTCAAAGTTAATTTTTATGTTGAACTTGTTGAGTTAGTACTTTCTAATAATTTATTTTGAATGCCAATTGTATTTGGGTAGCCATGGGTTCACCATGCGTCTCTTTGTTTGCAAACATTGTAATATGGAAGTGGGAGTTTGTTTTTGTTCAATAGTAAGTTTCCTAAGCATTTCAAACTTTATTTACATTATTTAGATGATACATTTATTTTATGGAGTGGACAAAGCGAACGGATAGATATTTTTTGGAATGTATTAATACAACTACTGAGTTTTTAACCTTTTGTGATTCCATTAATTATGACAGTATATCATACTTGTATGTAAAGTTATGTAAAGATGTAAACGGGGGTTGCTCTACTAGCATTTACAGGAAGCCGACATATTCTAATACGTTTTTGCACTTTAAACAAAAGCAGGTGGTTGTAAAAGGTCAACTTGTACGGGCAGCACGTATGTCTACTAGTGATGAGGATTATAAGGTTGAATGTCAGTTACTTAAACACGTTTTTGAAAGGGGTTACGCTTCTAATCTTATGGAGGAACTTATTGTAGAAGTTAACTTAAAAATGAAAACTGTCCATTTTGCTCCCCTATTACGTCTGAAACAAATTAATGTTGCCACTGTGGAATCTGAAAGTTTAATTACAAACTTGAATATAGAATGACCGTACACCTCCCAGTCCCAGGCACTAATTACTTCGTACAGAGTTGATAGTCATACAATAAGAAGTTTTTAAGAATTGAGTCTCCTTAATGAAAAAATAAGCACTAGGGATAAAATAGCTGATAAACCCTTAATTGTCTAGGAGGAGTAAAAAATTGAAATCTATATTTGAGAACCACAGTGTTGGATTTAGGGGCCCAAATGGTATTTACAAATGTGGGAGATGTAGGTTCTGCAAATTTTTGCTGGAAGGCGATATATTTACAGTATTAGGAAAAACCTTTAATGTTAAAGGGAAAATGTGTTGTGAAAGTTTGGGCTAGTTTATATAGCTATATGCCAGGCTTGTGAATGTTTTATTTAGGTAAAACAGAGTGTAAACTTTGTCATAAGGATCATGCTTTTAAATTTACAGTGTTAGAAAAGATGAGCCGAAACTCTTGAGGGGGACCTTGGCAACTTGTTTTGGAGAAACTTTTTTTTGGCAGATTTATTTTAACTCTTGTAAATGGCCAGGCTTAAATGATCATGTTTCTATCTCCTCTCTGCTGAAATTGGAGGCATTGAAGTGATGAGATTTATAATTTTGATATATAATTTAATATATTTTTTAAAAAGTATTTTTGGACAAAATTGTAAGTTGTTTAGTTTTATTTTTAGTTGTCACTTCTCTGTTCATTCATTTATTAGTATTGCATGATTATTTTATAGTCATATGACTTGTACTTAATTATTTAAATGTGAGAGATCGTGAATTTTACTTTCTGTTGGTTCTAATGTTAGAACGAAAACATTTACCTGTATTTGGTTATATTAAAATTTTAGTTTTTACTTGGCAGTCAGTGTTTTTTAGACATTTGTTTTTAAGTTTGTCCATTTCTGTTTTTTTTTTTTGAGTTTCTGGTAGTATCTTGTCAGAATAAAATCTTGCAGGATCTCTGATCTATTTTTTTTTCTTATAAAGCAAGAACAAGGGAAAACTTGTGTCAATTCCAACTGTTTCCTAATGGTTGTCTCTTGCTGTTAGCTTTTGTTTTATGTACCACAACAGAACTGTTCTAGGGAGGGTCAAACCTCATTCTACCAGGGCTTTAGCTTCACCTGTGGCATTTTAGAAAGGGTTGCCTTTTAGATGTTTTGCTGGTCCTCTAGGCACACTTTTACAAAGTGCTATGAACTAGATTCCTTCTGAGGTATGGACAGGCTTTGCTAAGGATCTTTCATAGGTTTGTGCTAGGCGATCAACCATCAAGTCTTTATAAGCCTAGCCATGCAATCCAACCCTGTTTTGTACTCAAGTAAATTGGATGCCTTTATGTTGAGGGTATGTTAGTAATGAGGCAGCTAAGGTGTGTGTGTGTGTGTGTGTGTGTGTGTGTGGGGGTACTTTAATTTGGGATTAATTAATTTCCTGTCAGTCTGTATCCATCAGAGATGTGGGGGTTAGACTAGTGGTGAACTTATGATTTTCCATCCAGTGGCCAAGGTTTTGCTTGAAAAGGGTCAGGGATGGGGATCCTGTTCCATAGTGAAGGGATCCCCCAAGATGCATCTGTCTCTCCAGCATGTTTTATTTAAGTTGCAGGCAAAGTTCTGGTCCTTGAATCTAGAGTTCCTAGTGTTTGTTTTGCAGATGTGCAAGAGGCCCATTAGAGATGGGTCTGAGGATGTCTTATATGCCAGGCAAAAATCACTTCTCAGTAACATGTAGGAAACAGACTAAAGAAATAGGGTCTTAATGTGATCTGTGTAGGACAGGGTATTCATACCCTTGATTCTCCTGATGAGAAACCTTTTAGGGTATTCCAGTTGTTGCAGGTCCCTGGTTAGGTACATGCCAAAGTGGGCAATGTATTAGATGATGGGTCTGAAAAGAGCTGAGAAGAGTGGTATTATGACTTCCTTGGATCTAGATGCCAAACCCTTGCTTATGAGTTGGGTGACAAAAAATATGTCCTTACTGTCTTGGCTATATGTTGGTTGAAGTCCAGATTACTATCAACATATGGTCTCAAATCCCTAACTAAAGGGTTAACTCTTAGCGTTGTTTTATCAATGGAGTAATTAGCTTGGCTAGACAATTTCTCAAAGGACACTGTGATACATTTCTTTGTGCTGAGTTTTAATCTGTGGCACTGGTTATTTCTTTGTATTAGACCCTCTTGTAGGATGTTTGTATTATGGGGAGAATCTATGATGGCTCCCAATTTACAGTCATCTGTGAATTTGGAAGCCTTTGACATTATCCTTGACCTCGGAGAAAGAGATGCCAAATAAGAGCATTTCAACACAGAGTCCTGGTTACTTCACTGGTGACTGGCTTCCTGATGGAAGTGGTCTCACTAATCCTGGCTTCTTGGGTCCTATGTGTAAGCCATCTTGCAGTCCAGCAAGTTATGTAAGGGTTTATACCTAGTTCTGAGAGTTTGTCAACAATACCTGAGTGGGGTATTGTACTGAACGCCTTGGCCAGGTTGAAGTAGGTGGTGTGTATCACTTTTCCCTCATGCATAACTTTGGTGACCCTCTGAAAGAAGTCTACCAGGTTGAGTAGGCAACACCTTCCCTTGACAAAGTCAAACTGAGGTCAGTCCAGTGTCTGTAGGTTGCCATTGCCCTTTTTGATAATTTCTGTGATAATTTGTTCCATGGCTTTCCATAAAAGACTTGTCAGACTGATTGGTCTGTAGTTCCCTGGGTTGATTGCTGGTCCACCCTTGTGGAGAGGGATGACTGCTGTTCCCTCCATCTACTCAGCACATATCATGTTTTGAGGCTGTAGTTGAACAGTGGCTCTTGAGGTTCTGCAAGATTATGTTTGAGGCTATTTAGGAGGTAATCGGGGTTATTGTCCGGGGTCATTGAAGCGGTGTTTTCGGCTATAGTGAGTGCTGACAGGACCTTCTTCCTGTTGATCATAGAGGGAATATGCTAAATGGGGATTTCACATAGGACTAGAGGGGGAAGTGGGGGTGAAGTTAGAGCTAGGTTAATCAGCTAGAAGATTTGCTAAGTCACCCTGGTCAGTGAAGGTTGTGCCATTTACCAACAATTCTAAACAATGTTGTGTGCTACCTTTAAGGTTTTTGCAATAGCTGAAGAAGGCTTTGTGATTGTCCTTAGCCTGAGTGGCTGTCCTGACCTCATAATCAGCCTTGTTGGACCTTATTAGACCTCTTAGGTTCTTGTTTAGTTGAATCAAAAGGCTTTTGTCTCTGAGAGGGTTGCTCTTTCTGATTTTGGCCATGACTTTTTTGTTTTGTTGTATACCCTGTTAAGGTTAGGATTCCACCAGTAGGATTTGTTTTTGGTATTGTGTATGGGTTTTCTTCTGGTGGGTGTGGCATCCTCAGTGCAGGAATTTTCTTGTTTGTATAGGGTTTCTATGAACAATTCTGCTTATGCAGCTGTGTTCTTGGAGTTTGCAGGAGCCTTGAATTTTTGTCAGACAGTCAACAGGATGTTGTTGGCTTTAGAAGAGTTTCTGGGGTTTTCTGGGTTGTTTTTTTTTTTCTGAGAGTCAGCTTTGTGATTCAGTCTCACCAATGAGGATGTGACACAAGGGGGAGTGCAATGCCCTCTATGTTGGTGAGTACCAGTTCTAGTATGTTTGACCTCCTGGTTGGCATGTGCACTATATGGTCCAGGGTGTTCGTGTTGACAAAGTCTAGGAAACATTGTGGCTGTGAGATAGAGGAAGTGCATGTTTCTCAGTTTGTAGAGGAGTAGTTAAAGTCTCCTATGACAAGAGTGTTTGGTTGGATTTTGATCACTTCCAGTAGGTCCATGTCCAAGTTGTGAGCTTTGTTGGTCATAGAGAGTGGCCTGTAGCTGTCCAGGACATGGCACGGAACCTTGTCTATGGAGACCTGGATGTAGATGATTTCCAGGACATCATTGTGTATAACCTGAATTTGTTTTTGTTGCTAATGTAAATAGAGACATCTGCACCTTTAGACCCTTGTCTGTGTTGCTGTTGGTCTACATCTGTGGAAGGCATTGTAACCTTGTACTGCCAGAGTACTTTCTGTGGCTTTAAACCAAGTCTAGGTAACAGCATATATGTCTGCATTCTCCATAGTGGGGAGAGCTTGTAGGGTGTGGACTTTTTTTAGGCTCCTGGCATTGAGCAGTAGTACCTTAAATTTGCTTTGATTTTTTTTGTTATGTTGGTAGTTTTATCATTTTGACATTGCCTAAAAAGGCTCTAAGGGAGTGGATAAAGTTTTCGCCAATATCCAAAAGCCCAGGGGGAGGGGGATGTTGGCAAAGCAAGGTAGACTGTTAACCATGCCTTTTCATGCTGATGGGTATTGTATCCTTCGGTAGTGACATCGGAAACTAAGCCAGTTGTTAAAGTCAATCATTTTCTGTTCATACTATGGCATCATCCTAAGTGAAGGTAAAATACTACTCGGTGCAAGGCATGTACCTGCCTGAGACGCGTTTTTAGAGCAATCCATAATGTCTGTTTTCTTATAGTCCAATGAGGTACACTTGAGGTAATTTATACCCACACGGACTATGACAGAATTATATTGGTACATGTGATGCAGTGACTTCAGTGAATGCATGGTATTACAGATCCTAGCTTCAAATAGACAACCAGCTGTTATCTTCTTGGCAAGACTGGTGAGAGGGGCATCTGTATGTCATACAATAGAATCCCCTATGACAAGAGTATTATGTAATTTAGTATTAGTATTCACCTAGTATTGGGTATAGTGCTTGCCTTTTGGGCTTTGTTTTTTGGGGACCATTAGGAGTAGGCTTATGTGTGGTGTTAGGTGTTTTTCATATGTGCTATAGTAACTGCTGATTATAGGTGTTGCCATTAGATGGCGTAGGTGGTCTTTGAGGTTTGGGAAGGTTTTTATCAAGTGCTTTAGCATAAGAAGGTTTATGCATGTGGGATAAAAGTGTGCGTCGTCTTGACAACCTTGTCCGTAAGCATGATTTTAGTCTCCAAGGGAATTATGTATACACACCTCTTGCATACTGTGTTAGCTTCTTTAAGGATAAAAAGGTTGTGAGAGCATATAATACAATTGCTGCATTGTCTCAGAATGTCCATATCTGCCAAACTGGCCACAGATGTATTAGGAAAATTAATATCCATAATGTCAAGGTCTGTGTTAGGGTTGGTCTGTTATGGTTTAGAGACTTGGTTTTACTAGGGGTCACTTGTGTGGTGGCTGGGAATAACGTTAGGTAGTATTATCTGTTATTAGTGCTGTCCAGCTCACTAACTAGCTTCCTTAAGTTTAGTTCCACTCAAAGCCTTACTGTGTTGAAGATTAAAGTCCTAATTGCTTGCTTTAGGTGAACTTTACAGTCTATAGTTTTTCTGTAACTATAAAGTAGGTGTGTCTATGCAGAGCTGTTCACCATGCCAAGGCAGTTAGCAGTGCCCTGTATAGTAGCGAACACTTATAAATAATTTTATTTATTTGTAAGTGTTCGCTACTATACAGGGCACTGCTAACTGCCTTTGCATGATGAGCAGCTCTGCATAGACACACCTACTTTATAGCTCAGAAGAAAGATGAAAAATAACTCCTTCATCCTCTCTCAAATAAATGACTACACTTTGAGCTCAATGATATGCTTCCCAAGTCAAAGACACCAGGCAACACCTTCTGCCACAAGATGGATGACCCTGGAAATTCTTAATGTGAAAGCACAGCAAAAGTAACTCTTGAGTGCAGGCAAGCAACCAGCTAAGTATCTGGTTAGATTGTCATTCTGCAAGGCAGTTTAAATCAAAACAGAGCAGTAAACCAGCAAACTGATAAAAATAGATTTTTTTTAGGTAAACAGTTGCTTGAATGTTTTGAAAATACAGTAAAACAGTAGTGATCCTTCAAGTGCAATTGTAAAAATATACTAAAGTTCCTTGTCTCAGCCTGGGTGGGTCTGGGTGTAGTAAAACGCCTTGGACTCTCAGATAAGGTCACCAAACATTGTTGAGGTCTGTGGGCATGAGCTCAGCAATAAAAGGCTACACTCACAGTCCTTCCCGTGTGTTTCCCCAACTCGGATAGCTCACGGACCTTCTTCTTCATCCCTTAGTGAATGTAAGCTGTGGCACTCTTCCCATATTGCTTAGGCAGTAGTGATTATATGAAGAACATAGTAAAGTTGTACTCTATCCCCTTTTATTTTTGTTCGTTTTTGTTCCAGGGTGTGGACATTTATGATTATCACCATCATCATTCCCAAGGATTGCCTTCTAGGTCTTTAGCTACCTTCTGTTGTCATGAAAGTTCTGAAGGGCTTCGCACCCAGACTTGATTTTGTAGTCAGCTCATCACATTACAGTACACAAAAATAAGGTTACCAGTGCCTCTGAACTCAATTCTGCAGTTTTAGACATCCTTGTGTGTTCAAACTGTGTAGTTGTCCTTCATCTTGTCATTGCAAGTTATTACATATTTTTAGTCATTGCATATTTTGTGGGTTTTTTTATTTTTTTTTTTTTACAATTCTTTAACACTAATTTTTATAGCTCTTCTCTTTCTTAAATTGTTGTGTATTTAGACAACACAGAATACACTAATGCAGTGATTTTAATTGTATTTCAAAATATTTTTATAGTATTCATTTGCTGAAGTTAATAAAACGTTTTCCCTTTTGCATATGAGCACTGTACCACTTATTAATGTTGTATGCCTGATTGCTAATGATTTGTTTTATAAACTATTTTGAGTTGTGCAGTTACGCTGTTCGTGTGTTAGCATTATCATATTTCTTTACATTTTTCATTTTATAGTACTGTGTATGTTAATGTTACACTTTATTGCATTAGCTCTGCATGGGTGGTTGTTACTTTTATGTTTGCAGTGTGATTGATAGTGTTCCTTTTTGCATTTCTTAAATGCTTTCGAGTTCTTTTCCCTGGGCCTTCACTGAAAATGGGCTGTTATCCAAATGGGTTTTTATGTTTACCCAAAAGTAGATGTTTATTGTTTCTGTTTTTTATTTTAAATGGCTGGACCCCAAATTTGGGTAATGGAAATTAAACAGTATTTGTACCTTCCATGCTCCAATTTTTGTATATAATTATGTTATCACTTTTGTGTTCCCACCCATACCAAACCTCTGTTGTCGTTGAACCTTACTGCATGTGGAATTGAGAGTTCTGTTTGCATTGAGATTACTGTACCTGCTTGTGGAAAATTTTTACACATTCCCAACAAATCTATCTTATATTCATAGCTGAACCATTCATAGTAGAATTTATGTGGCTAATAGTACTTTGAGTGGGGTCACTAGCATTCTGACATGCTGTGCATTTGGCTTTAAGCTATGCTTGAGCCGCAAACTATCATGTGTTTTGTGCAATAGGAATGAAGAAAAGGAATAGAGCAGTTGTTGTATTTTTACATTCTACTGTAGTTAGAGCAATCTGCATGTGCTGAAATTGTAGCACCTTGAAATGTATGATTTGATTCATGTGCCAGCATGAAGTGATTGAAATGTTTAACAATTAATGGGAGGTTTTATGCATCATATTAATACTCTGACAACAGATTTTGGCATATCGGATAAAATCTTTTTGTGCTTACAGCTGTACATTTTTTCATTGTTGCAATTTGATGTGCCACCATTTTGATCCAGTGCTCAAGGCATGGAATGTGTATATGCACTTTTGATTACAGTCGGCTTTTAACATTTCAGGGTGTCTTCTGATTAATCAAAGATAGTCATTCTCTGAAAGGAGAGTTACAAAGTTTGGTTAGGGCTAACTATAATACTACATTCCTTCTGATATACAGGCACATTTCACAAGAGCACATTGCACAAGCAAAGAATGGAGGTTGCAGTTGTTCTATAACATGACTTCCAAGGAAACCGTAACATTTTTATTTATTTGTTTGTTTACAATCACAATCTGTCAAAAATCAGATATTTTAAATCACAAAGTATCATGCTACACTGCAAAACATAGGAGTGAAAAATGATCTCGTGAGAAAAACACAGAACGTGTTTCATAAGAGTGCAATGAAAAACAATAACGTGAATTGGAGAAAATATTTGAGGAAAAACTCAATCATATTATATATTGCATAGATTAGTATGAGTAAATGAGACCTGAGACAATTCTAATAAGTTATTTAAAAGTGATATTGGAGACAGTGAGAGGAATTTGTATGATGTCTTAGTATGAGAGAGAGTGTATATGTTATGGTTACAGGTGAGAGAAGGATAGAGTGAAAAGGAGATTATAAGAAGAGTGCAGGGTGTAGGGTGTCTTCAGGTAGCTTAGGTGAGTAGAGAGGAAAGAGAAAGGGGTAGAGGAAAGGTCTACAGAGATAAGTGGGTAAGGTAGTGATAAAAAAGAAAGGAGTGGAGTAGGAAGTTAGAGAGGGTTGTCAGGTGTGACTTAGGTTGGGTGGGGGTTAGTGAAGTATAGTGAGTAAGTGAAGTATAGTGAGTAAGATCAGCCAGGATTGGTGCAGGAGAAGGTCCGTGATTTTGTGAAGTATTCTTTTTAGGGAGTATTTAAAGGTGGGCAGGTTAGAAATCGTTCTGGTGGTTAGAGGTAAGGAGTTCCATTTTTTTGCTACTGAGTACAAGTATAGGCTTTGTAAAGGCGATTTACTTGGTTTATTTGTGGTGAGAAGTTCTACAAAATGCTGTGCAGTTGTTTGTGGACATTTCATTTATGTGCTAATTCTCTAAATTTCCTAGGCACTAGCTCATTCTGAAAGTGTTTATAAGCTTATTCATTTGAGAAAATTTGAAATGATAGTAAAAGAAAAATAGTGGTGCTAAGCTATGAAGAGGTATACATTATCTATCCTGCTGTTTTTGCCATTGAACACAAAACATTCATATGAAATTTACTCCATTTTGGATTTTGATATATTTCAATGATCTTGTCTTGGCTCACAGTGAAGAGTAGGAGGAAGAAAACTGTTTAACACAAATTTTTTATGGGGGAGGGGCCGAGGGGGGCTAAAGAAAATGTATTTATTCTACCTGTTTGAGTTGACTGGTAAATATAGTTGGGTTTGCGGTCTCCTGTATAAAAAGTTCATGTAGTTGTCCAGTGTGTGGAACAGGAGCCAGGAGATGCCACAAAGAGAGCTTTTGGAAAACCCAACTATTTCTTTGCCACTCTTAAAACAGAGGCAAGGAGGATTACATGTACCCATGGAACAGGAAACGGGGGATGCCATGCAGAAACTTGAAATCTATTATAGTCCACCCACTTTTATATTTTTTGAGCATAATTAATGGTTTGAAGTGTGTGGGTTTGTTCGCTAGGAAAGCATATTTATAATAAACTCTCTGGCCCTGTTCATTTATGTCTTACTTTTGTACTCTTTGCTGATTCATTCTGTTCTTTGCAAACTAAAAAATCAGATTTTATGTTTACCGAGCAGTAGTTTTAGTTTGTGAGAAGGTAGTTTCTGTGATAATTCTGTTTACTTTTTCAGTCCTTATGAAAAAGTTTAATAAGTTCAGTTGCTTTTCTTGTCTTTGACATACTGGGTTTGGGCAAACTTTGGACTTGTTATGCACAGTGTAAAGATCTGACTTGACTGGGTACATTAAAGTTCCAGCCTATTGTTATGGATCATTAAAAATAGTAGATCATGAAAAGCAGTTTCAGGGCAGAAATGATTTTGACAAAGTGTAAAGGTGACTTTTATATGGCTGCTTCAAAGACAACTGAAACTCATGTTTTTGACTTCTGTTGCAGTTCTACAGAAAGGACTGAAGGAAAATTTTGCTGATGTTCATGTTTCTGTGGCGGACTGTCCTGACCTCACCAAGGATCCGTTTGGCTTTCCTGTAAAAGGTAATACATTCCTTTCTGTGTTTTCCTTTTTATCCACATGGAAGCCCTTATTAACTTTCATGTCACAAAATGATTAAAGTTAGGAATTTTTACTCCTGGTCTCAATTTGTAGCATGGGAGGATACATGTACTTCAAGGGAAAATGTCTATTAACATGCGTTTATTTATTTTTTCTGTTGGTTAATTTAATTACAATGGAAAAAAAAACAAAAATGCCTTTTGGCACTACTAATGAAGTTAACTTAATTAGTTGAAAGATATCAAATGTTAACTTTTGTTCTCTCACTTATTAAAAATATGTGTTTTGCCACCACCTTTGCAGAGGGTCTACAACAAGGTAGGAGGCACATAAGTAGTTCAACTCTTGAGAAGCAAAAGCCTCTGTCCTGATAACCTGGGTGTCGAATGATCATATTTGATTTAATTAGCTGTTAATGCAAGCAGCATTAATTTTCAGCTAGTTACAGATTTTGCATTAGCAGCAGTTTAGAGTACTGCTTTCATTAGTAATGGATGATAGTAAAGACTAGTCCTCATGTTTTAAAACAAAATACTTAGGTAGGCTCTGTTGGCATAGAGAGAGAGAAAATCCCTGACCATGACTGAGGCAACTGGGTTGATTAGCTTCTTGTGCATCTGCCGAAGCTGGTTGGGAGTAAGGTGGCATAATTGTCTCATCTCTGTTTTGAGACAGAGGGTGAGGGTGTGTGCCCAGAGTACACCACTCCTGTGGAAGAGTCCCCATTGAAGACTGGAGACTGCCTGGAAGGACTGACTTCTGGAGATAGGGCAGCCTTAGGGGATTGTCTATTACAGAAGTGAGAGACATGTCCTCACTGATGCCCACTGCATGATGAACCCTGGAGCATGTTACTGCCCATGTGCCCATGGGTTTAGGGCTAAAAAGAAATAAAAAAAACACGGATAGCTGCTTAAGTGGTAATCCCTCTCAGCTGGTTCTTGCCCTTAATGAAGGGTGAGTGAGTGGACCTGTGAGACGAGAGAGATAACGGGCATCAGGAGAAAAAGGTTGCAAAAATACTTTAGACTATCAAAAGTGCACGGCTTTTAATAAAATGCATATACTGGACTGGGTAAAATGTCAAACTACAAATGAAAGTGTGAGAGCTTGACCAGTTTGGAGGGCTGGGTGGAATTAAGGGATATGTGGCTGTGGAGTAAAATGTGCTGTGGGATTCACGAAACGAGTCCTTACACCTTGCACAAGCCTCTAAGAGCATTCATCAGGTGGCATCTTGTTGAATTTGAATATTGAGTCCCCTCCTGTGACTGCTGCTTTACATCACACTTCCCATATTGCTGCAGAAAACTAATACTTGAAAAGAGTGTGTGTAGAATATTATTGTGTACTTTGTAAGTGGAACAGTGCTGTCCAGGTACATCCACACTGTTTGTGGCGGGTGCTGCCATGTATGATGAGTTTATTCGCTGGTGATGCTCCACCAAAAGCCATAACCACCATTTTGGGTCCCCCCAGCTTTTCCCTATCTGCATTGAACACATTAACATTACCCAGTTTGCTGTCCCTTAATCAACTTTCAGTGGCCCACCAAATACTTTACCACCCAGAAAAAAAACTCCAGTTCTACAAGAGATACTAACTCACTGTTCAAACAGTTGTTCACCAAGATACAGTAACAAATCGTTAATTAACATAAGGAAAGGTAAGAACACTTCCGGAGACTCTCTACTCCAACTGTATTGCAAAAATGTAGAATGCCTTGCCTCTAAATATAAGATCAACAGCTAACAAAGCTAACTTTAAAAATCTTCTCAAATCTCATTTAACTAGTTCTTGGTTATGCAACTGTTTCAACCCCAGTTAGCAGTAAGACCATTGGCCAGCTTACATAACAAGGATTGTCACTTATTGATCCCTAGTATCTGAACACAGATACTTAAATGCCTAAACATGGAAATTCAATAGGCTTCTTTCCTTTCTTAGGTTCCCAGTGTAGTTTTCTATACATATTCTTTCTGTCACTGAGCACCTGTTCTCTGCTAATCTGTGAATATTACTGTTAGATGTACATCACCTGTTCCAACTCCTGGTTCATCAACCTTGAGATGGATTCTCTGTTAATGGAAGGAATCGCCATGTTTTGTAATGTTATGAGTGTCTGTCTTATTGTAATTGTAATGACCCTTATTCTTGTGAAACTATTATGTATTGCAGTAATTGTTGCTTTGTTACAATTTTGATATATATTATAATGTGTGCTTGTAGTTTATAATTTTATAATGTTCATATTGGAGTTTTTCTCACTGTGCCTGTGCTGAAAAAGGACAGCTTGTCCAGTCGGATTTTCCTATTAAATAAGTGTACAATAAAGTAAAAATAAAATGAATTTGTCAGATATGTGCTTGACACAGTGTCCCTGTAGCACTGGTGAGTAGTGCTCTTACTGCCCCCTTCACAACTGGTAGCATGTGGTATTGCCAGCTCTTTCCAGTGTCTTTTTTTCACTAAACAGAACCGATGGTGCAATGGTTAGCGTTGCTGCCTCACAGCAAGAGGGTCTCCGGTTCGATCCTCGGCTGGTGTGCCCTCTGTGCGGAGTCTGCATGTCCTCCCTGTGGTCGCATGGGTTTCTTCCGGGTGCTCCGGTTTCCTCCACATCCCAAAGACTTGCTGTAGGTAGATTGGACACTCTAAATTGGCCCTAGGTGTGAGTGTGTGTGTGTGTGTGTGTGTGCCTTCTGTGGAAGGTTGGGCGCCGGGCTGGCAACTCGACACTGTAAAACTCCACTGCCAATCATGAGCGGACAGGTGATCCGCTGTGGCAACCCCTAACCAGGAAAAGCCGAAAGTAGAAGAAGAAGAAGAAGTTGAAGCCATGATTGTCTTGTAATGAGTAATGTTCTCAGGCCTTTCTCCCCCATGATTTATTAGATATCCATCTGATAGTCAAAGCCCCCCCCCCCCGTCTGTCACTGATGTGTCCTTTTCTCTTCTCTCCTTCTGTTATTGATAACTCACTGTCTTTTCTTATCATTGCCACCAGCCACACTGTTTGAGACTGGAGCCTCTAAGACCGTCCTGGGTACCTCTGCACTACATTTAGATCTGTCTCCTGGTAGAATTTTTTTTTTAAGCTATTTCCTCTCTGAACAATCAGTGTCTATTACATGTGCACCCTCCTTTAGTTTTCATTGCGTTTTCTTCCCTTTCTGCTCACAATGTCTAGAACTGCATCCTGCACCCCCCACCCTTCCATTAGAGTTCAGAGTTATTTTGCCCACCCACTATCAGTCCGCTTTTGTATTAGTAACAGGTTGACCTCCACTCTGACCCCTAGCCCACTTTGATTGCTGTGTTAGTTCTGTACTAGTGAGATAACTAGTGATTCATATTTTGAGTCCTACCTTTTGTGGAAGTTAACAAATACATCTCAGATGTAAAAACTGCTGCATATTACAGTGACAGCAAATCATGGTATTTGAGCATCAATTGTACAGATACAAAATGTACAATATTTTCTTCAGATCAGTGGATATTCCCACCAGCAATGCAGCTAAGAGCCTGTAAGCCATATCCATGTCACATAATTTTGAGGAAATATAAACATATTTCTGTCTAGATTTTAAAATCGACTGCCGCTATATCCATCCACATCATTGTTTAAAGCAGTAGATGTTTTTAAATCAGAATGTCAGACATTGCTACAATTGTTAGTTGTGTATTTTTGAAATTAAATGTATCCGCACATATTTGGCAGTTATAAATATTTTTTTTCAAAAAATGCTCCCTATTCTGAACCTGTGGTATAACCTGATGACACTGTTATTGTACCATTTAATCATTTTGCAGTTACATTGTGGAGATTTATTTGTGAGAACAGGTATGTGGCATGGTCTGGGGACCTTTTTTGACTGTGATTCAGGACAGAGACAAAAATGTATTTAAAAGAATGAACTTTAAAAATAAATATCAAAATGTACAGGTCCGGTATATATAGTTTACAGCGAAATGGTGCAGAGACTGCCCATATTTGATAAGAGGGGATCCCATGTGTAGCATATTGAATTTTCCCCAAACGTTTAAAATGAGTAAAGTCATAAAGAAACATTTGTCAAATTTCTGTCAAGTTTGGAAGTGTAACATAAAGACTTTTATGACTGTGAGCTGCATACAAGCTTTATCTTGTAGAACTGGGATTTGAACCTCCTGTTCTTGGTTCCTGTACTTCTAAACAAGTCACATAAGTAGACAGTGTTCATGAGTTGAAAAGATGCTCTTGTCCCTTGTAATTCTTAAATTTGACAAAAAAAAGTGAGTAAGTAATTTAGATATACACTCATAACTTTGGTATTTAGCAGTAACTCTTTGCTAAACTTTCACAAAGCTAAATTTAGGTATGTAAAGTCACCTCCTGTCTTATTCTAAAGGTAGAAATGTTGTTTAAGATAGAAAATACACTGAAAGCAATAATATCCTTGTTAGGCTTAGTTTGAATTTTAAGTTACTACAGCAACTAATTCAAACTGAAGTTTTAAAACTTACATTTTCAAACTTGGCTAAAGTAAGCATGACTTTTTTATCTTTTTTTTTTTTTCCTTTTGAAGTCTGTGTTTGGTCTTTATTCTTTGAGTAATTACATTCATGCACCCTTTTCCAAGAGTTTGCAATCTTTCTTTCTTGCTGTGCTTGCCCACTATCAAACTTATCACAGTTAACCGAACCTTTCCTTCCCCAAGGGGGGTGCTGCCAGATGTGGCAGCATAGTTTTTTGTGTTATGGAACTAACCTATCTCCTTGGTGGCTGCATGCACACTTACAAATGTAAGGGTATGCAGTACCTTCCCATGAATGTGTGGGTGTTCCCACATGCTTCTCATGAAGATGACCAAACTCATACCATAATTATTGCTGTCAGCAAGATGCCTTTAGTTGTTTGCAGTGTAATGAATCAGGTGCCCCATGCTCCATGATCAGTAAGGTAGCAGTGGCCACTCAATTCCATCTTCACCTGATTTGATTCTCTGCCACCCAAGGTGCTAATTGAACTTTGGCCTTCTGGGTCATAGTTGGGCTTTGCCCATCTATGTTATAGAACCAGTCCTTTATCAATGTCTTAATATAAATGGTTCTTGACAATTTTTTTTTCTGTATGGAATCTTAATAATAGAATATTTATAGCACATCTTTTAGTATTAAACAGTTTGTTCACATTAACTAACAACAGACCTTAGGCAGCCTTCGGTTCAGTTTTACAACTGCCAGACAAAATGATAGACTTCCTATTACAGAGAAGGTAAAGTTACAGAGGGTCTTTTTCATTGCCAGTACACAGTTGTAATCAAAACTGGGGACATTGTCTTGATTTTCCTAGCATGTTTCTGTGTATAAGAGCATTGAGATCAGTTCATAGGTGTTTACTAGGCTAACCGGCCACAAGGCAGGGCCCTGGGAGATAAACCATTTACAGGCTGTGTCTATTAGTGACACAGGTGCCAAACCAGAGATGACTTTCTGTTACCCATCCAAATGTCCAAGTTGCACTTGAATTGGGTTAGGGAGGAACTCTGCTTCCCATGGATGGGTAGCCTGTTCCAGAGATAAGTACTCTCTGGGAAACCTACCTGTCTGTCAAGCAGGTCCTATTTATATCACAGGCAATGTTAAAGTCTGTAGAGTGGGTTATTCTGATGCTGTTTGTTTAGCAGATATGCAGGAGGTCCATCAGAGAGGGGTCAGACAATGCCCTGTATGCCTGGCATAGATCTCTCCTCAACAGTCTGTAGGAGATCGAATACAGGGATAAGGCCTTGAGGCAGTCTTCATAGGACATCCTACTTACTCATTGTATTCTTTTAGTGAGGAACCTCTGTGGATGTTCCACTTGTTGGATATGCCTGGTTAGGTACATACTAAAGGGGACATTGTACTCTATGATAGGTCTGATGAATGCTGAATACAGTGGAGTTCCTTGGACCTAAATGCCATATATTTGTTTGTAAGTTGTGCAACATAGAATGCTTTCCGCACTGCTGTAGACACATGACGGTCAAAGGTCAAAGGCTAGATTACTATCTGTGTGTGTCCCTAAGTCCCGGACTACTGGGTCATTTCTAAGGGGTGTGTTGTCAATGTGATGGTTACCAGGAGTGGATGACTTCCTGAAGGATACTATTATGCATTTCTTGGCATTTAGTTTTAGTCTATGGCTCTGACATCAATTGTTTGTCTGTGTCAGCCCTTCCTGGAGAAAATTTGTGTTGGTATGGGATTCAGTGACAGCTCATAATTTGGAATCATCTGCAGATTTATTCAGCTAGAAGCCATTAACATTGGCCTTGACTTTAGAGAAGTAAATGCAAAAAAGAGCGGTCCCAGGACTGATCTCTGAGGGACTCCACTTGTGACTGGCCTCTTTACAGTGGCGGACTCCCCACTTCTAACTTCCTTCCTGTCTGTGATAATCACCAAAGCATTATTTAATAAAGTGGTTTCATTTTTAGTACAGTTTATTTTCTTTGTCCAACTCAAATTTTTCACTCCAGGTAAAGCCAGTAGTAATGTTTGTAATAAAGGGTTTGTTTTGACTCTGCCAATTTATTTATGATGCAGTTAGTGTTTTGAAAAGGTCTTTAGCTATGCATAGAAGAGATGTTATGCAGAGGTGTTTGATAACATGGTTGATGAAATTTTCCTTGTCATTTTGAAGTAATATAAGTATCCAGTCAAGCACCCCTCTTTCTAATATACACTACAGACTGTTCCCTGAAATGCTGTTGAATTTTGTTAAATATTTTTCACTTTTAAATAAGGGTTAGCTTATATAATTATAGAAAATAACATTCTTACAAATAAAGAATACTTTAAAGAAAGTACAGGTAAATGCTTCATGCTGAGGTATGAAACATGTGGAAGTTGTAGAAGAAACTGAAGAATAGTTTTATTCTTTTCTTTTTCAGTGTTGCATTTCTTCCTGTATCATGTTTGTCACCCGGACCTTCTGCACCTTGTTCCTGTGTTGGCTAGAGTTGTTACAACTAAGCAGTGGATTAAGGGTGATGCCTCATTAATGGCTTTAGTTAGTTCCTAGTTGTAGCTGCAGTTTAAAACTTTATTGATTCTGTTATGTTTGGGTCACTGAATAATGGCTGCCACGTTTCTCTTTGTTAGCATGGATGAAATATTTATAGGATACTTTTTAAATTTTTTTTATTAATGTCATAAACTAGAAAATATTTACAGGCTATTCTTTTTTATTAGCATGATAGAGTAAAATAGAAAGCATTCACAGTTGCATATACAAGTAACAGAAGGAGGAAACTGATGTGGAATAAGGTGAAGTTCCAAGACTGGAAAAACTCCCTTATCAGCCTCAACAAAAAGTTGAGATCCCTCATCAAATCCTCTAAAGCTAGCTATGAAAACAGAATTGCAGCAGATAGTAAAGACAACCACAAGGCCTTCTGTAGCTATGTAAAGAACCTCCACGGCAATACCCAGATTTGCTCTGAGCTACTGCACAATGGTACTTCCTATACCGAGCCAACAGATATTGCCAATATACTGGCCTGATAGATTCAGTGCCAACTCCAAAGGAACAATCACAATACCAGTAGATTTCCAGGCACCCAGTATTACTGCTGCATAGGTTAAAACAGCACTGTCCAAGGCCGAGAATACAGCTTCTATGGGACCTGACAATATCCCTGGTTGTGTTCTACATGAACTACAAAGTGAACTGACACCTCACCTGTGTGCCCTCTTCAATCATAGTCTCACCTCAGGCTTTGTTCGTACCTAATGGCACACTGCTATAGTCATCCCTCTCCACAAAGGAGGAGCGACTACAGACCTTGGGAACTATTGCCCCATTAGCCTGACAAGTCTGATGTGCAAAGCTATGGAATGCATCATCATGGACCTAATAAACGAGGATATAGGGAATCCCCAAACTCTGGATCCCACACAGTTTGGTTTTGTGAAGGGTAGAGCATGCCTGCTCAACTTGGTCGACTTCTTTGCGTCAGTCACCAGAGTTGTGGGTGAAGGCAAGGCGGTTCATATAGCCTGCCTTGATCTGGCCAAGGCCTTTGATACCATTCCCCACTCAGGAATCCTAGAAAAATTCACTAAGCTAGGCATCAACCCCTGTATCACTAGCTGGGTTGCAAACTGGCTCACAGAACCCACAATGTGAAAGTAGCTGACTCCAAGTCAGACTGCCAGTCACGAGTGGAGTCCCACAGGGATTGGTCCTAGGTCCTCTCCTGTTTGTTATCTACTTCTCAGAAGTCCAGTCCAACACAAAAGGACTCTGGCTGACAAAATTCACAGACTATTGCAAATTGGGAGCCATTATTAACTCCCCAAATGTTGACATCCTACAAAAAGGCCTCACTGAGGCCAACGACTGCTGTCAGAACCATGGCCTTAAACTCAGTGCCAAAAAATGTCATCATCCCCTTTGAGAAAACCCACTTCCCATGAACTGCCACATCGATGGTAGTCCACTGAACACAGAAGGCGTTGTAAAAGATCTGGAAACACAGGTTGACAGCAACCTCACTTTTGACCACCACACTGCCACAGTGGTCAGAAAGTCCATGTGGCACATCTCATTAATAAGGGTTTTGCATCCAGGAAGAAAGAAGTCATTGTCTCCCTCTACTCTTCCCTCATTAGGCCAATCATCGAGTACAATGCCCCATTTGGCATGTACCTCACTAAACACCTGCAACAACTGGAGAGGCCACAAAAGAACCTCACAAAGAGGATCCTTGGCCTTAAACGATTGTCCTATATGGACAGACTAAAAAAATAAAACTCCCAACTATTGTCTGTCTCATATTGCCTACTTGGAGGCGATCTATGCTTGACTTGCAAAGCCATGTCTAACCCAACACCGTTAGAAATGCTACATGTAAAGAAATCCCAATCCCTCCACAACACATGCTCCAGAGACCTCAACCTCATTACCACAGTCAGTATAATGTGCTGGAGGGACAGGTTCATAACCCAGAGACTGCCCACACTATGGAATAGACTTCCCATACGTGTCAAACAGAGCACCTCACTGGCCCTCTTCAAGAGAAATCTTGATGAGTGGATGAGAAATAAAACAATTCACCCCGGGGATCACTCCAGTGGCTTGACTTGACAGACGCACTGGAAACTAAGGTCCGGTGGCACGATGCCAGGGTAATCCTGTGGGCTAGGCTTGTAAAGTCTCCAGGGCCATTAGCCTAGTACACACCTATTAATTTTAAACTATAACAAATATAGAAGTATGCAAGTAATATTCTGAGTGCTGCTTCAGTACTTCATCTGATATCCTAAAACATGACATTGGTCTTGTTTTCACTTTTCCTGCAGTGAATAACAAACATTTGTCCAGCCTAACATCAGTTACTTCTACCAAAATCTTGACAGTCCCTTACTTTTCATTGGATTCTCAGAAAATAAATATAGTAATATTTCTTCCGTCATATAGAAGGTATTAAATCTTCATTTATATACATTGCAAAGTAGTTTAGGAAATGTAGCAGTCCATCTACATCTTTAGGATGAGCTGTGTTGTATATTAATGCTAAAACCTGCCATCACTCATGTGCCTACAAACTCCAGGTTATATTCAACTGTGTTTGTCATATCTTAAGATAGCTCTATTGCTGGGCTTCTATTTTGTCAACTATAGTACTCCTTTAGTGGAAACATAATGTCTTAGTATAATATTTAAAGTTGACAAATTCACCAAATTAATTTGCTTGCAAATGATACTAAAGTCTTAAAAGGGTTAAACATCTTTCATAATAATATAATTCTAAGTTTTTAAAATTCAAAATGTTAATATTGCAAATCAGGAAACCTCAGTATGGCAAAATAAACCATGTTGCTACTTATACAGATAATTTTCCTGTCTACTGCTATTAAGCAAAAAAATGATTGGTACGGGGTGCTAATACAAAATGTGTTTACAAATTTGACCTACTGTCAATCTCTGGGACAAATCACTGTTGACCCTCAATTTCAGGACTTCATTTGTAGGTGTTGGACATCCATACTTGGACACAATTACATACTTTCATAGTTAGATATATAGCATTCAGATCTGAGGACCAACCAAGGTTGTAGATTCGGTTACCATTGATGTAAATTTCATATCTGGATCACCAACCTCTTATGCCCTATACAAATTCCTAAGATCACCAGACATTCTTGAACCTTATAGGCACGAGCTGGTCCACTCAGCTTTTAATTCAGGAGAGGGTGTTATCTCCTATGTTAAGGAAGAGACCACTCCACTGGCGTCTGGTGACTTCAAATTAAAGGAGGGCTGCAGGAGACAGCTGAATGGGTATGGCCAACTGGAGGGGGTGTGGCCAACTAGAAAGGGGTGGAGCTATGCTCAAAACCACAACAACTGGAACTTTAATTAAATACGCTGCCCTGGGTGCCAAACAGTCATTACGAGAGTCCAATCAAGACAAAATGAAGTCTAGAAGAAAAAACTATTTCAATGCATTGGCTACATGACAACTTACTTAATATCCAGATGGAAACAGGTTGTGAGGCATGAAAAAATAAATTACTTTTTAAATACATTACTGGAATGCCAGTCAAAATCAAGTATATAAAACAAGCAGCACTCAACTCAAACCACTTCTCCTTGCACTGCAATTCTAATTATAATATATATTCAGCTTTTAAAAGTACCAAGTAACATGCTGAAAGTAGCAATGTCTGTGATACCCCCACTTGTAAAAATGTGTCTTATCCAAAAAAGACCTGCTGCTTGACACAACTATCTACTTGTTTCATGGGGAAGACATGACCAAAGTAACAAATGAACAGCAAACAAGAAACAAGTTCAAGATAAATTGCTTAAAGGATTCCTGCACAAGTTATGGGCCACACATGATAGATTGGCATTCTGTTTATTTTATGGGTAAGCCTGCAAAGATGACTGCAAGTCTCCAATAAATGTAATGAGCTTCTGAAAATACTGTAATCCTGTCCTTTTATTACAAATAATGTCATATACATTTCAATACCCAAGGCTTTTTTATTATCTAGTTATGTAAATATTCTCTGCATGGCAACAACAAAAAGACTTTCAATGCTGGTAATTCTTTAACAGTATGCTTATTAAAGCTTACTTGCATCTTACAATCTCCGACAAGCTTACCTGATGCTCATTAAATCATTGCTACTTAAACAGAGCAACAGGGCACTGTGACAGCATGCATTTCCTGAATAATAAGAAGCATACGTCAACAGTATAAGAATCTGACAGAAAACCAGAACATTCTGCAAAATCAAGGACAGATGAAAAGCCACAGTTGTACTTGTGGGCTACCTTGGATGGGGGAATACTCTGTACACTTACACTGCATAACTGCTCCTTGCCTTCCTTGGGCACATCCAGAGCCACTACAATGGGGAGTGGGGTGCAACAAGTATGTCATAATTTGAAATGTCTCTGGTTGACAGTGATGGCTCTGACACTCATACCTCTCAACTTCAGAGCAAGAAATCTGGACAAAACCATACATAGAACTAGAAGTGGGACACAGGCCCAAAAATAAGGACAATTTTTAAATATTGCTCTTATTAACTTAGATAATAGAACAGTAGTAGATCTTGATTAGTACAAATTTTGTGAAGGGTATAAAATCTGAAACTCAAATGTCTGCCATTATTTTCTAACTTCAATCTTTAATGACTTGCCACTAATTTGCCAGAAAACCACAATTTTATGAAAAACAGACCAAAAATGGAATGCAAAAATATTAAGTTGCCACACAGTACAGCTGGGGAACCTGTCAAAAAAGGGACACCTTTTTAATATTAACACTGTTAACTTGAGCAGCTAACAAAATAAGAGCATCTACATGCATTTTTGAAATAAAAGTAATCTATAACTTTGATCATTACAGTTATATATAATTGTAAACCCTCCACATTTTCTTCCAAAATTGCCATTTTGAGGAGGGATTATTAGGGGAGAGCAACATTTTGAGCCAAAATTGGGGGTAATTGAGAGGTTTGGATATTGCTAATTCTACAAAGCGATTTGCACGTACCTCTCAACCTCTTAATGCAGGAAATCTGGACAAGGCCAAATATACTGGGGAACATACAAACACTACTAAAAATTGCTCTTGTATAAACTTAAGACAGTTGATAGAATAACAGGTCTTGCATTAGCATGCATTTTTCTGAAGGTTATGACGTCTGAAACTCAATATCTGTCATTTAGTGACTTCATTCCTAAATGATTTTCTAGAAGACCACATTTTATGAGGAACAAACCAAAAATAAGAAGCAAATATCTATTTATTCTGCAAAAATATGGACAACTGAGAGGTATAGTTCAACCGGGGCTGTGTGGGTTTGCTACCTTTCCCCCCATCACAAAATCATGGTCGAATGGAGCCTCCCCCCTGCAGCCATTCCAACATCCCATTCCTTTGTTATTTTGCCCCATTTACCATAAACACTGTAATGTGCATACTGCTTTACTTCTGCGATGATTTAGATTTCATTTGAAAGTTTTATTTTGCATTTTATACACAAACCCTAATAGATATCTGTTAAACAAAGCAATGCAGTCTCACAATGAAAATAGACTTAGCATTAAAACTTCTCTGCCCTTGAAACTCACATGCATTGAAACAGCATTGAAACCCACATTCAAAGAAAATACATTTTGCCAGTGGCAGATAAAGATCAACTCTGGGCTGTTTTCAAAATCATAGGCCCCTTGAACATGAAACATACACATGCTCTTTGATACACCTTCCTGACTGTATTACATTATATTCCTTGTACAATACAGTACAGTTGTTAGAGGGCATTTTAAATTTATTGTTTTGAACATTTTTCCAGTAAACAATGAAACAAGATGCATGCACCAATGACAAAACCGCCCAATTCAGAATATTTCCATCATAAAACATCTACTCAACCTTCTATAGTCCACCAGTATCAGTAAATATGCACAATCTCTGAAGTAGTAAAATTCACATTAAAGAAATCTGTAACTAATAAAGAGGTTGCTGCTAGCAAACAACTTTATATGTCATTGTTTCATCTACAAATAAAGTGCCTGTTGCCCTTGAAGAATAAATTGCCTATGTTGCATGCATTAAAAAAAAGCTAGTAATACTGCAATAGGGAATGGATAGCAAACTGATAACAGGTTCATAGTTACTAGGCATCTTTGCCAAAATGACTGCAGCATCCACCCCCCTTTACAACATAGTACAGTATCAGCAATGCATCTACCTACTGTGGGAGTAGAAACCACAGCCTTCTGCATCAAAAGCAAGTACACTACCTGTTGTGCTATTAACAATGAAAGCAGACTTAGCATAAGCAGCACTAAACTTTTGTTCCCCTGCAGCTCTCAGCTCCTTGTAAAATCTACTTGACACTCAGCTGTATCTCTGAACTTTGCAGCACAAGATATCTGGAAAAAGCAAAAATGTATTGGGGAGGCAAAAGGCCAAAAACCAGGGACACATTTTAAACATCGCTTGTATAATGTTGGAAAGTTGCTAGAATAAAATGCTGTGTTACCACCATACATTTCACTTGCACGTCTTGAACCCAGAGGACCCTGTGCAAAACAGTCAGAGAAACATATCACTATGCCAAATCAGCTGAAACAGAGGAAGACAAACTTAAATGGCTACTATTTAGTGAATTCAGTTCTCACCATAGCTGTCAACCTCTTAGCAAAAAACACATGAAAAAAGCCAATAATGTGGGAATACAGCTGCCAAACATATTCAGTGAATTCAATTCTCACCATAGCTCTCAACCTTAGCACAAAATACCTGGACGAGGCCAATAATGGGGGACTACAGTCCCAAAAATATGGGCAAATTTCAAATATCCATGTTATAAACTTAGACAATTGCACTATTTATCTGAGGTGTGATGCTGGCAGTCTGTAACTGATAAGGCACATTTAAATGTCATTGTTTTTTTAATGGCTTTGTTGTTGGGATAATTGACCTAACTTAATTACTGTGCCACTCTTAGTAGCTGTTGTAATGTAGATGAGACAAATGCAAGAAAGAAATGCAAAAATAATGTTTTTTTTTTCTGTATGTGAACAGCTTAGTCTTGGATTACAAGGAAGAAAAACACTTTTTGGAAAGAAAAAAACTGACTTTGGGGTGGAATTTTACCTTAATGAGTGGAACTGGACAGTGGAAGTGTCCTTTAAGAGTGCTCTGGGAACTCTTTTATAGAGTAATAATTAAGAGCCATTTTTCTTCTGTTTCATGCATTATGGCTTAATTCATCTTTTAAGGCTTGGTATCAAGAGATATTAGTTCTGTGTGTTTGATAATGATGATTTTCTACCTTGATGGAAAAAAAGGTAGCAAGCACTTCCACTGGAGCTCACAGCAATCCTGAGTCCCCATGCAACCACATCCTGAAGAGATGGTCAGTGGAAGATGATTATTTCATTCCTCTCCACCATGTGCCATTAAAAGCATGGCAAGGAACATAGCAAACCAAGCATACACCCCCCGACTTTGCTCTGCTGTCTACCATGCATGATTACTTTCCTACCTTTGAACAGGGTAGCACATTCCACAGTTTTCCCTGTGATAGAATGACACACCATTGATCAGATAACAATTGCTTAATCACAGATGATCAAGAAGACAAATTTCCCTATGTGTACCCACACTGATCATAAACAGTCTTTTTGCAAGGTAAAAGACTCCTTTTTCTTCTTCTTTTGGCTTTTCCCAGTTAGGGGTCGCCGCAGCGGATCACCTGTCTGCTCATGATTGGCATGGAGTTTTACGGTGTCGAGTTGCCAGCCCGGCGCCCAATCTTCCATAGAAGGCACACACATGCACGCACTCACACCTAGGGCCAATTTAGAGTGTCCAATCCACCTACAGCATGTCTTTGGGATGTGGGAAGGAACCGGAGCACTTGGAGGAAACCAATGCGACCACAGGGAGGATATGCAGACTCCGCACAGAAGTCACCCCAGCCAAGGATCGAACCAGAGAACCTCTTGCTGTGAGGCAACCCCAAATCCCTTATTTATATCAATTAAATTCATGGTTGCTCAATACTGGTGAAAAGAGAAAATCTCCAAAACATCACATTGAGGTCACATACACACGTACAGCATGATATCGCACTGCATAGCTTTGTGGAAGTAATGGTGATAATATCATCAGTGAAGTTTCATCAGGAACTTAGAACTTGACCAAATTTCCCTTAACATCTCATAGGTAAGCTCGTTAAACAAGGACCCTATAACTGGCTGGCTTCTAGAAGGCATGTAAAACCTATCCTTTTGAGATAGATGTTTTTTGGGGGTTGGGTGGTGTGACTTTCTTCATTTTACATATTTGTTGGTAATGCTTCTATCTATAAAGTCAACATGTCATTGTTTGTTTCCTTTTCCACCCCCACCCTGTCTTCACACTTCTCACATCCCTCTCTCTTTTCCTTTCTGCCTCCTCAGATCTATATTCCCTCTCACTTCTAAGTCCCTCAATGCTGTAATCTTTCTCTTACTAATGCATCTCCACTGAGCTCATAACATCTCACATGTTATGCACTGAACTGTCAAAGGTTGGACTCCTGCTATCAAGAGCTGACATTTCCACTCCTTTTATACATTTTGAATACTGATTTTATAAACCTTAAAGATTTTTCGATACAGTCATCATTCTTTTTCTCTAGTCCATTTCTGGGAACTGAGATAGTTAATACTATCTTACAACGATATTAATATGTTGCTTACACTGTTTGTTTTCTGTAGTTGTCTAAACTGTTTTTTTCTCCAGATGCTTTTGGGGTCTATCAGGGACTCTGGCCCTGAGGCAAAGGTTCACAGCAGTTTCAAGGAGGAAACAAACAGCTGCATTGGAGCTCACAGCAATCCTGACTCCCTATGCAACCACATCCTGAAGAGGTGGTCAGTGGGAGATTATTTTTCCATTCCTCTCCACCATTTACCATTAGAAGTGTGGGAAGGAGCAATGCAAACTAAGAATGCTCCCCAACTTTGCTCTTCTGTCTACCATACACTATTACTTGCTGGACATCTTCCTTCAGTTTTCTTTCTAAATGAACACCCAAATCATTGATCACCATAAGCCTAAAATCAATCCTGTATGAAGATGAGCTGTTCTTCTCAAAAGTCACATCAGATATAATTTCCCTAAACAATTCACTTTAGTTTAAGAATAAAGTCCTGCAAACAAATCAAACAAAGACAAATGGCATGCTGCTCAGTACATCTGTAAATGAAGTTAAAACACCTAACTGGCATCTGCTCCTAACACCCAATAATCTTCCTAATAAAGTGGTAGGGTATTTTACATCTTCAAATCTTGGTTGGGCAAAATGTCCATGTCACACCATTTTGATAATCTCTATGACATAATCAGTTCAAATATCAAAGCAGTATACACTGTTTCTCACTCTTTCACCCCCCATTCAGAGCCTTGCTAATCAATTGTGTCTTTATCCTTCCCCTTGAATCTGGGTTATTTACACAAGCTATTGGACTGTGCATCCTTGGCTTATCCTGTTAACACAAAATAATTACACCAAATGTCAGGTTTTAAACAGAAAATCATTGATGTGCCATGTACTGACCCATCTCATGCATAGTCTTAATATAAATGTTTAGTCACAGGTGAGACAGAAGTGAGATGTACATAGTATTAAGCATGTTATACAAGAGTAAGGTCTTGGAGGCAGATCTAGGGCATGTTAAATTATTAATTCTATTTATAAGGAGGGAACCCTATATCTCACTGGTTTTAAAGGTGGAGGTATTGGGGTTAAGGGAAATACCAGTCCCTTTGCCAACAAAAGTAACAAAGTGCAGTTTCACAGCAGTCAGACAGGTGTAACTCATGCTGGTATTCTTAAATAGAATGTGCATAGATGAGTTATACCCTGCTGTTATATTACACTAGTAGAGCTTAAGTTTTATTCCTTTAAACACAGATCATTAAGGTTTGCTGGCATTATCTCTTTTGTCAGTGCAAACTTCAATGGTGCAATCTCACAGAAACAAAACCTGCACACTCCCAGTTAATCTTTATGTTTTATATACAAAACTGGAAATGCTCCTCCAAGTATAAATTCTTCTACCTTAACTTTTATTCAGTCCTGACTTGTGCTCTAAAACTTGTTTGTCTTTCTAAGGCATTATAGTCCCCCCTTTTCCTTTCTCTATAAAGATTTTCATTCCTCATAACTTAGTTGTGGGAGATGAGACATTCTCTTTCATTGTTTCTATTCTGTTCAGTCTGCGAAAGATCTGCCTCTTTCTACAAGCTGCTAAAAAGCTACTAATTGCAGCTCTTCTTTGTACCAAACCTTCCCAAGTCTTTGAATTGGAGAAGTACAGCATGATAACACTCCTTAATCTATTTAAAGAGGATGTTTTCACTTGATTTAGGGGAGTTTATATTTGTGAATTTATGGTACTGCATCAGTTTCCTAATGTGCCTATGAATATATCTTTTATTTTAATGAAATTTCTGTGTTGTGGTCATGGCTATAGATGACCATTTTTCAGATCATGGCTAAAAATAGTCCATATGATTCAGCCCACTTAAGTGGATATGAAAAGAATGAACAAATAGTGTGCAGAGTGACTGCAGAATCAGTTGCAAGAGATAAACGGACTGTCGTACTATTTTATGAGAAACAGCTTTGAATTTCATGAAGTTGCACTACAATGCCTAAAGATCACATGCAATTTTTTTAGTGTTTCTTTTTGTTATGATTATTCTCTCATCAAGTCACACAGGCTTTCTTGTTCTAAAATATGTACTTTACTTAATTCAGTGGAACTGAATGAATTAAGTTTAAAAAAATCCTGTTTTTGCATTTGCCGTAATCCCAGCACTGCTCACACTACATAGAAAAGCAATATTGAATAGCTGTCTAATTTCTTCCTAAGTCTGTCATCTGGTCGACTTTCTGGGGTGAAACTGTACCACGTAGGTTTAAATATCTCTCTTTCAACTTCAATTTGAAACTGAACGCTCATTTTTCTTTGTGAAATGATTTAACCATGTATGAATTCCATGGGTTACAGTTCCTTTTCTTCTCATACTCCCCCCAAAAACTTTCCAGAACAGAATCAGTTTCAGAAATAATGTCACAAAATTTGTCTATGAATAAGAATAAAATCTCTTACCTACTGAGCCTTCACTGCCAGTGGGACCATTAAATTATTCCAAATGTCATGCTTGTTCATTTCTTTTTCTTATTTGCTCTGAATTCTCACCTTAAGTTCCCTTTTTGATTGTTGACATTTCCTATCCTGTGTTAATCTCTCATCAGTTTCCCTGTAGTTTCTTTAAGTCTCGGCATAAGGTTTCTTTGTCTGCAGTCTTTTTTCAAAATGTCTACCAATTCTTCTGATTTGAACTTTGTCCATAATTTCACCCCATGAAACATCTTTACCATTCTCCAGCTCTCTCTCTTCTGCAACAATTCAACCAAAATATCATCTTGCAACCCTCCCGACTGGAAGGTTGTAATAACACATCCATCATTCTTTTGAATAGTTGCTTCTGATGAAATAAACAAATTATGCTGAAACAGCTCCCCAGAATCTTATAGGGCTTAAAACACTGCACCAGTGTTCACCTGTGTTGATATCCACCATCTTGGATCCCCTTCTGTGCTGTTCTCCCAGCTGCCACTGCTCTAGAAATGGAACAAACACTCTCCTAATGTGTAGAGGAAGTTCCCGGATGCCCTGGCAAAATTTCCCTTAGTGGTGTAAATACCAACTCTATTGTCACTGAAAAGAGAATACTAGCCTAGTGGGGCTAACAGTCAGCAAGGGAAAAATAAATAAATGAACATTTCTCTCTAATACTCTCCCAAATTAATGTTGATAATACCCTTGATACTAAAATTGTATTAACCATCTAGGTTTCTATCAACCTAATTTTTTTCCTCCATTGCAAATTATTTAAATGCATGTAAAGCTAAAAAAATTCTCAGCTACAGTTCATGCAGGATGAATTTTCTTACTACCAGTAATAGCTTCATCCCATATCAATCTTATTAACTATATATACTATTTACAAACTAGTTTCTGGAAATGCGAGATCCAAAAAAAAAATTATTTCCTAAGCTTTTTAACATCCTAAATATGTTATCCATAGAGGCAATTTCTTTGTACCTTCCCATTCAGTCCCCTTCAGTAGTTCCTCCTCTTGCTTTCTTATCCTTTTTATAAAGGATACAGTTTTTTAAATAGTTGGCCTCTGTAGTAATCACTTTTTTAGTAAGCAGTACTATTAACCAAATAAGGTCCTGCATAACCCTATTATTGTCTGTCCTGTCCTCTACAAATCTCAGTTAAAAAAGTCTATTTTTTCTATTTTTTTCTTTATTCTTGTTACCTCCATAATCAACTTTTTCAAATCGGTTAAAAGTTCCATGAAAATCTGACGGTCCAAAATAATGACTCCAATTTTTGTTGTGAGATTTTCCACATCTACAGCAACTCTCACCTATACCTGGAATTTTATGCAATCTGACTGGGGTATAAAAGTACTTAAAACCATTTCCAGGTGAAAATCTTACATTTTTTGCTCTTAAAGTTAACCATTGTTAATCTGTAAATTCTCTACCATCCCTGTCCATTCCTTTCTGATCATATTTTCTACTACTTGTTCTGTTCTGCCAACAACCTAAACAGTTAAATAAAATTCCTTTGTTCAAAATTTACTGATTTCTACATTATATCCACCGTTTTACTATATTTGGCCAATTTCCATGTGATATCTTAATCCAAGGTGATAATTCCAGTTCTGTCCTTATACCATAAAACTTCAAATATGGATCCCTTGGAACCTTGAATCTAGCCATTAGCTAATTTCATGTGATGGAGTAATGTCCTATCAAGAGTCTATTCTATTACTTCAGATCTGTTTTTGAACGTCTCCATTTCATAGCCAGTCTGTCCTCTCCTTGTTTAGGCATTGCCCCCACTGGTAATATTTGATACCTCCAATCTTTATATATCTTATGCTGAAATATTTTGCTAACTTTGCTGCTAACTATATCAAGCACTGGGGGCTGCAATATTTAGGCATCCCGCCAAAAGCCTCCAAAAGATATATTGTTCCCAGTCACGAATTTCTTTCCAGTAACACTTGCAGCTACTTTGTTTCTGAATATCCAGTGGTCACCTTCTCTAACCAAATAAGTAGAATGGCACAAAGGTATTGTTTAATGTCAGGACCTCCCATAACTCTAGAAAGCACCAGTCTGTCCCAACCAACCCATGGTCTGCTTCTTTGCCACGTAAAATCTTTCATCCAGTTTTTTTATTTTATACAATGTGGTATGGGGCAAGGGGGTCCGGAATACTTGAGACAAATATAAAATATGAGGAACCACATGACATTTAAAACTTGGAGTCTATGCTGTAGCTCCAAATTCAGTAGAATCTATTTTTTTTTATTTGACTATCTTGGTCATAACTGTGTGAGCTGTTTATCTGAAGATTCCACATCATTGTTTGACAGCCAGATACACAAGTATTTCAAAGACTTCTCCTTCCATCAGTATAGATTTTTCTTCTTTAGTTTCCCTTTAGATTTAATATTTTTTAAACAAAAATATCTTTATTACATTATCAGTTATGACATAGGCAATTGTACATTTATATAAATGGAAACAAACCATATTGACATAGTCTTAGTTGCAAGCATTATAAATCACAAACCATACTGACATAATTTTAGTTGTAAACGTTATACATCACTTATAATCTACCCAGTCATTGTCAGTCAAACATTACATAGCTCATTTAAATCCTACCTTCTTTTAAATCTCATTCCTTCCCTGTTATGTATTGTTCCCACAATTCCCATTTTTTTTGTATTTAATTTACTCCTACCCTTTTCTAAAGATCCCAATTCCAGTTGTTGTATCTCTTTTACTATATTCACTACTTATAGTACAGTTGGTTTAGGCTTTGATTTCCATTTTTTAGTAATTGCATTTTTGGCAGCCACCATAATTAGACTCCGCAGGGCCTTACTATGTCTAGGCAGTTCCGATTCTGTATGATAGCTCAGAAAAATCATTTGTCTAGGTACACCAATTTGCTCACCCAGTATCATTGAAAGAGCAGTTTGCAGAGAATCTTTAAAGTATGTCAACTCATTACACTCCCACAAAATATGTTTCCAGTTACCTGTTTCTTCCCCATCACACCGCCAACATTTACTGTGTACCTGAGGAAAAATTCTCTGGAGTCTACTTGGGGTATAAAAATGCCTATGTAAACATTTCCAAGCAAAAATCCTAAATCTTCTAGATTTTGTTGCATGTTTGGGAGACATACATATGTCCCCACATTGGATAAGCAATTCACAAAGAAACAATCTCTCTTCCAATCCTTTCTAACCTCCTCTGATTGATTCTTATAGTTATCGTGCAATATTTTATATGCTGTACAAATCATTCCTTTTTTAACAGCAGCTTGTGTTCTAAATTTTACTAAAAAATCTACAAGTGCTGGTCTTTCTTTTAGGATCCCATTATTTCTTTCTGTTTGCCTATACTTTTTTATATCAGTCCTTGATATAGGGAAGACTATCTCTAACCTGCAGTCCAAATAAATTCTTGGCATCTTCCCATTATGTTACTTTTCCCTCTATAGTTATTTGCTCCCTTACATTGATTCCTTTGCCAGTTTTCTCCAGTACATTCCAGCCCCCTCTTGCCTATTGTCTGTATCTCTCATTGTAGTCATCCTTATTGGCAGAAACTCCTTTCTCCAGTCCCATGTTGTCTTAGATCTTAATATACTTTATACTACTTTCAGAATATAGTAGTCTGTATGATTAAAGGTCTTCATCCAAAATCCTAGTATTGCCTTGTTTCTTGAGCTTCTGCTCCTTGTTTCATTATCATCCCTTTCCACTTTGAATTATAGATTTCTACTTTTGCTATGTATAGGACCCATAACTGTGTAGCTCTGAAATATCCCTTAAAATCAGATAATCCTAATCCTCCTTTTTCTATTGGAATAATTAATTTATCCTACGTGACTCTTGCTATCTTCTCCACCCAGATAAAATTCTTCAGCTGTTTATTTAATTGCTGTTAACAACTTCTCCTCTGGTTGATAAGAGTATGCCTGACCTGTGTATAAAATTAAAGGGAGTAAAAACATTTTAACTGCTTGTATTTTTCTAACCATACTCGTATAACAGAGCTTCCAATTTCTCAGTTTTTGTATTATCTTTTGTTTAGTCTGTTCCCGCATATCCTTAGCTGTTACACTGGAATAATTTTTAATCCATATTCCTAAGTACTTCATTTTATCATGCTGCCATAAGTATGGATATTGCTGAACCAATTCATGTGTGGGGACATAATTTGCAGCTATTGCCTTTGATTTAGCTTTATTCATTTTGTATCCCAAAAAGATTTGAAACTGTCTCAAAATGTTCCACAACACTGAAATGTCCTTTTCTGGTTTTGTCAGGTATAAAAGATCATCTGCAAATAGCACCAGCTTTTCTTGACTACCATACCAATTATATCCTTGCATTTCTGAGTCTCTTATTTTCTTTGCCACTGGTTCTAAATACAATGCAAATAAAAAGGGGGAAAGAAGACACCACTGTCTGGCTCCTCGCTCAAGCAGAAATTATCAGACAGGAACCCACCAACTTAAATTTTTGCTTCCAATCCTTCATATATCCTCCTAATCAACCTTATAATTTTATCAGGGAATGCAAATACTTCCATTGCTCTACTTATAAAGTTTCGGCTTACTCTGTCAAATACTTTATATGCATCAAGACTCTCCAACAGCAGTAGTATTTTCTTAGATTCTGCTTCCCTCTGGCTCAACAATGTTTTATTAATGTTGTCTAATGTATGCCTCCCCTCCACAAAGCCACATTGATCCATATCTATCAATTTTGGCATCACTTTTGCCATTTTTTACCATTATAGACATAAACACTTCATAATCATGGTTTAGTATTGAAATGGGCCTGTATGAAGCTGAGTCTTTACCTTCTTTATTATTACAGCCACCACCACTTTCTTCCAGGATGTTGGTACTTTTCCTCCTTTTAAAATACTACTAAACAAAACCTTCCAGATCTTTATCAGTTTTTTACCCTACTAGCTTCCAAACTTTCACAGGAATACCATCCATTCCTGGGGACTTTCCTGTAGATTATACATCACCATTTTTATATCATCTCCTCCTATCCTGTTAGTAATTGAGCCTCATCTACCTCTAACCCTGGCATATTTAATTATTCCATAAACATTTCCGTTTGTACCTTTTCTCTATTTCCATATTTCTCAGATTTGTATAGACTTTCATAGAATTCCTGAAATATTTCTAGTACCTCTACAGGATGTCTTGTTGTCTTCCTTGTTGTAGGCTCCCTAAGCTTGGTGACGGCCCTTTCTACTTTCTGTTGCCTGAGTCATTGTGCTAAAAGGTTTTGTGCTCTAGAGTTATCAAAAACATTTGCTTAACAGCAATCTTTCTGAACTTATGCATATTATTGAGGTAATCCCTTACTTTCTGCAATTTCTCCTCCTGTTCTGTGAGATTCCCCTATTCAGCAATACTTTAATAATTGTCCATCCTATAATAATTCTTGCTACTTCTCAACCATATCTGGTTAGGTGGAATATAAATACATGCCAGTATAATCTAGCCCCTTAGTACTACAAATTTATTATTATTATTTTTATCATTTTTTTATCATTATGGGAGCTCCTCTTGCAATTAATGTAAGTACTCCCATTTTCCTTTGTCCCAGATATTGGGCTAGATAGCTAACCTGATAACCTTTCTTTATCAAATTCACATTTTCAGTTGTTTCCAGGTGTGTCTGCTGTAGTATAGCTATTTGCACTGTACATTGTTTAATGTAGTTCACTGCTCTTTCTTTTTTATTTATCTGTGAAACCATTGGCATTTAAAGACATTACAGAAAGCATCTCTGTGTTAAAAAGTTATTATTCCCACCTTTTATGTGTAACAGCTTTTTTTAGTGTCTAGTTCCAGCTTTTGTGTTACATGCAGACACTGTTTGGAAGATTGATCTTTTTTTATACAGTTTTTCTTGTCATATCCATTTGAGCCTGTGCCACATCTTACAAACCATTTTGTTTTACTGAAAGCCTTCAAACAGCAACACACACACACACACACACACACACACACACACACACACACACACACACACACACACAATACCCCCTAAAACCTATTAACTTAATACTAACACACAAAATTATATACATCTTCAGTTACTGAAGTTTTACCTTCCTAATATAAATGTGTCCCAAACTGACAGCCACACTCACAAACTTGGGTTAACCTAAAAGAAAGGTTATCTGCGCTAAGTTGCATGGTACAGGCTGTGCTTCTAAGTGCTGTCTGGTTTTGTCTTGTCTTTATAGGTCTTCCAGTTAGGAAAACACTTGAATGCTTTCAGAAAACATTATCTCCTAGGCAATTCTGTTTATCAGATTGTCTCCATGGAGGCATTAGGACAAGATACAGAGTTGCTGCTAAAAGCATACATTTATTTGCTTGAAAAAAGCTTTATAATTTTCAGTGTTTTTCATTTATTTGCTTTCACTTAAAACTTATTACTAGAGCAAGCTTAGGGCCGTAACCCAGTTGCTGTGCTATGCAAGAATGAGAAAAAGTACACCACTTTTTTCTTTTGTCATGCTATTTTGATCAGCCTCTTATTTTCTTTTTTTTTTTCCTTTTTTATCTTTTATTTTTTTTTACAATACAATGACTACATTTCTTAAAAGTAAACCAGGAGAGAAAGAGAGAAGGGGGAAAGGTTAGATTAGTATCCCAGTTGCACACAAAAATAACTGAAAAACTTACTTTATAGCATGCAAAGAAAATTATGCACTACAAAAATATTACTATTAAGAAAATATTTTGTTTTACTTGGTTAACTTTCTCCCTCCTCTTCTAAGTATTTTCCGAACATTTAACAAAGTCAAAAAAGTCCAATATGTCCAGATTTTGTTCATTCATGTTTCACAAATATAATTATTGGTTTATAATCCCACATTTTGTCACTTTCCAAGTTACTGGTTTTATTCCTGTTCATTTCCGTCTCCCAGATCCTGTCTCTGCTTCATTTCCAATGTACTCTCTATTCTGTAAAGCATTTTCCATTGAAACATTGGAAAATGCTTCACTGGCAGAGTCTCTCTGTGGTCTTTATTACCAGAAGAACAAGTAGCTGAATCTCCTGTTTCACAGCTCACTTTTTGTTGGGCAAACTTTTGTATTTCCTTCTTAGCATGTACTACATCAAAAAATGATTTTGTTCCTCCATGAAAGAATATTTTGAAGAAGTGCAGTTTGAATCTCATGCATACTTCTCGACATTCCCTGAATAGTGGAATAATTTCACTCTTGTTCTGCTTATTGTACAATCAGTAATCATTCTCCACAAACAATCTGGTGTCTCCCACTTTTAGTACTTTTCCTTCTGCCACAGGTTTGCCAGAATCAACTCCATCTTCTGATTGGAGTGCATCATTATTATTAAAGATCTAGGTTTGGAGCATACACACGATGTGACCTTTCAGTTAACAACTCCTGCTGTGGAATACCAGTCCAGTTGCTTATTTGTGGTTTCATAAAATTACTACATTCTGTTCCTTTCAGGTTTTCTGGTTCAGAAGAAAATCTCAGGTGTTCCCTACTTGCTATGTCCTCTAATGCTATTATTTTTCTGAAACATCTCTTCTTGAGCAGTCTTATATTCAGCTAGCCTTTTCTTCATTTTGATGTCTGATTTTTTTGCAGTTTTATCAGCTCATCTATCCTCCATCAGTGTTTCATTTATATTCATCAGGTCTGTGTGCAATTGTCTTATATTTTCCTCTAGGTTGCTGGAAATCATACCTGGAGCCTGCACTGCTTTTTGCTGAACAGCTGCAGTGCTCCTCCCTGTTAATGTTTTTTCCTTGCCTTTTGTATCTGATTTTCTTTCAGGTCCTCTGGATTTCTTTTTTCCTGGCATCCAGGCAGTGCACTTACTAGCCAGTTACTGAAATTTACCCAGAAATATAAGTCCACTTGCTTTCTCCTCTAAATTTCTGTTTTCACACTGGGAGAGCTGAAGTTAAGCTGTTGAGTGATGTGCAGCCATCTTGGAAGCCCCTTTAGATTTAATATTAATCCCAATTACTTTAGTCTTCTTTGTTTATTTTGTAGAGCAATGATTTCCCAAAATCCTTTAAAATCATGAATAAAATGTGTATGTCATATTTAGGGTCTCTTAATTGTGCTAATCACATAATTAGCATAAAGTAGTATTTTAAGTTCCATGTTACCCAAAATGCAACCTTTAATGCTAGACTGCCTAACCCCCCATAGCCAGGTATTCTAAATATAATGCAGAGAAGGGGTCATTAGGCACACCTATCTAGTTCCCCTTGAAAGGGTTAGTGGCTGTGAGAGCTTTCCTATAATTTTATCTTTCACACACACACACACACACACACACACACACACACACACACACACACACACACACACACACACACACACACACCTTCATACAACCCTTTTAACATCTAAATAAAAAGATCAGGGAAGCCCAAACTTTCTAATACTTGATAAAGTTTCCATCTACCCGGACAGAAGTTTTCTCCGTGGTCTAGTGTTAACATTTCTGCCTGCTTCTGCTTTTCTATCACATGTTGCAAAATCATTAACATCTTTATAATATTGTCCTGAATCTTTCTGCCTTCAGTAAACCTTGTTTGGTCTAAATCTATTAGTTCTGGTAGAACAGTTATTAATCTGATTACCGTTATTTTCATTAAAAAAGTATAATTGAGATTTAGGACTGTTATCAGTCTCTAGGAGGCTTGGATTCCAGGATCTTCGCCTTCTTTAGCTATTACAGAAGTTAACCCCTCATTCCAACATTTTGGACATCCTTCCCATTTCAGAATGATATTAAATAACTTGGTCCATATTCCCACTGTAGGCCACGGTAGTGCAGCGGTTAGTGTTGTCCCCTCACGGCAAGAGGTTCTCCGGTTCAATTCTCTGCTGGAGTGCCTTCTGTGTGGAGTCTGCATGTCCTCCCCGTGGTCGAGTGACATTTAAAGACATGCAGGTAGGTGCATGTGTGAATGGGTGTGCCTTGGGCATCGGGCTGGCACCTCTGCACTTTAAAAAATCCACTGCCAATCGTTAGTGTACTGGAGTTCCGCTGTGGTGACCCTTAACTTGGAAAAGCCGAAAGACATTAGTTTTAGTCCATATTCCTACTCCTTTTTTTTTTTTTTTTTTTTTTCTTTTTTCTATTTCCAGATCTTTGCTGGCAATCCATTTATTCCATGAGCTTTGCCTTTTGTGCTGTGATTACAATGCTTTTCTCACTTCTCTTTCGTCTGTCTCTTTAACCAAGCTATCCTTCTATTCAGAAGTTAGTTACTTTTTTTAACCCAGAAACTATAATCATCTCTTCTCAAACATTTAGGTTTTTCTGTGTAGCGGTCTCCATAAAATTTCTTAAATAAGTTCAGAACATTGTATAGATCATCTTCTAGTATTTCCTGTTCTCTTCCCAAAGTTGGAACACAGCTGTTTCTACTTTTTGCTGTGTAAGCCTTGCAGCAAGTGCTGTAGTAGCTTTTGGGGAGATTGAATAATATAATTCTCTAACTGCTATTCCCTGGTGCCATAACCTCATCTAATTTTTGTAGTTTTGCCTGTAATTTTGTTTTTTTCCTCTTCTGAGAGCAAGTTTCCTGGTTTGATAGTACATCCAAGCAAATGCTACCCCAAAACAAAACACGTACAACACATAGCACACAACGTCAGTGTGCCAAGCAGTCACAGCCCTTAAGGCTGAATAACACACCTGATACTCTTGTAATAGGTGACTCTATTGTCAGACGCACTGACGTCCCGCTCACCAGGCTGAATAAGGAGAAGGTCACAGTGAGCTGCCTGTCAGGCGCTAGGATCCGCCACATAACGCAAGCACTCAGGTCACTCCAAAGCAAATACAAATATGACTCAGTCATTGTACATGCTGGCGTGAATGGCCTGAGACGTACCTCCCTCGACTACATGAAAAGAGACATAGAGGAGCTCTCTGATCATGTAGCCCAGGCTGGTATGACCCTGACCTTGAGCAGCATCTTACCCTCACCTAGAATGATGCCACAGTATAAAGACAAAATGATCGATTTTAACAATTGGCTAAAATTTTGGTGTCATTCAAAGGGGATCCAGTGTCTGTCAGCCTGGGATGACATGCTCGACAAGCCACGTTGCTTCGCTAGGGACGGCTTGTACCTGTCACCTCTGGGCTTTCGGATATTGGCAAAGGCTCTTGCCACCCCCATAGTGCCTTTTTTAGGCAAGGCTCAAAAGTCAAACCCACCTCCATAGACAGCACAAGGAACAAGAAACTAAGGGTAATGCTGCTAAACGCCAGAATTCTTAACTTCACGATGCATGCACTCGAAGCTCTCCTCAGTATGGAGAACATCGATATCTGTGCAGTGACAGAAACCTGGTTCAAGGCTCCAGAGAGCACCCCAGCACTACCAGGTTATACCTCATATCATGCTTTTCGGCCCCAAAACCCGGACCGAACCACAAAAGGAGGGGGAGTTTCCATATTTATCAAGGATATCCACACCTCCAGGTTAGTGGCTTTGCACGAAGTATCTGAGACCATCCATGTGCAACTGACAGTGGGCAAGACTGCTTTTCAGTTTATAGCATCCTACAGACCACCCTCTCAAAGTCAGGAATCCCACTCTGCTTTCTTGAAAACATTGGAGAACATGAAGATCTCTCCGAACACCATTATATTGGGCAACTTCAACTACCCAAACATAGACTGGGAGCATTACTCAAGCCCCAGCACCTTAGCCCAAAGGTTCCTGGAATTTATAAACTCAAATGCTATGGAACAACTAGTCACCACTCCCACAAGAGGGGAAAACATACTAGACCTGATCATTACCAACATGGGGACTATATGCTCCATACCAGAAGTATATTCCTCATTGGTAAGATCAGACCATAAATTAATTTCACTGGATATCCACATCCCGACCCCACCCCCAGCCCAGAAAACCACAGTGAAAAACTTCTCAAAAGCGAACTTCACACTTCTCATAACCGAAGTGGAATCCTTCAAGGCCCCAGGGCCAGTGGAAACTACGGCCCAAACTGCAGAATCCTATATAAACGCATTCTACGGACATCTCCAGGAATGCATGGATCATGCTATCCCAAACAAAATCAAGACCCAATCGTCCAAAGGCAGGCGTCCAGTCTGTTGGACCCCAGCCATAAATAAACTGTACAACAGAAGGAGGAAGCTACTACATGATAGAGCAAAATCCCTAAAAGGGAAGGCATCTCTGATCAGTACTAGAAAAAAATTATGATCCCTCATAAAATCCTCCAAGGCCAGCTTCGAGAGAAAAATTAATTGCACAGGACACTAAAGACAATCATAAGGCTTTTTTCAGTTATGTTAGGAACCTGGGATGCAGCTCCCAGACTTGTTCTGAGTTGACTCTAAGCGACAAAAAATACACTGAACCCACAGACATCGCCAATATCCTGGCAGACAAGTTCAGTGCAAACTTCTCCACCCCCTCCCCCCAAAAGAGCAAGTATCTATCCCGGCAGAGTACAGCCTCCCAAACATCTCTGATGCTCAGGTGAAGGCCGCCCTCTCCAAAGCAAAAAACACTGCTTCCATGGGACCAGATGGCATCCCGGGCTGCGTCCTACATGAACTCCAAGAAGAACTAATCCCTCAAGTAAAACTGCTGTACAATCTCAGCCTCACTACAGGATATGTGCCCAAAGAATGGCGTACAGCAACAGTGGTCCCACTCCACAAAGGTGGCGCCTCTGCGGACCCTGGAAACTATCGCCCCATAAGCCTGACTAGCCTAGTCTGCAAGGCTATTGAGAGGATTATCATGGAACTCATAAACAAAGACATTGGGGACCTACAGATACTAGATCCTACCCAATTTGGCTTCGTCAAGGGCAGATCCTGCCTTTTGAACCTGGTCGACTTCTTCGAAACAGTCACCAAGGCCATAGATGAAGGGAAGGTAGTCCACACAGCCTATCTGGACCTTGCAAAGGCATTTGACACAATACCCCACTCGGGCATCATAGATGAGCTATCCAGCCTAAATATAAACCCCTATGTCACAAGATGGGTTGCAAACTGGCTCAAAGACAGAACCCACAGAGTCAGAGTTGCTGGAGCCATGTCAGACTCGAAACCGGTCACAAGTGGCGTCCCACAAGGTTCTGCCCTGGGACCTCTCTCTTGTTCGGTATTTACTTTTCTGAGGTACAGGCCAACGTGGGAGGACTATGGCTCACCAAGTTCGCAGATGACTGCAAACTGGGCACCATAATTGACTCTCCAGCTGACACAAACATCCTTCAAAAAGGTCTCGCAGAGACAGATAACTGTTGCCAGAGCCATGGTCTAAAGCTAAATGCCAAAAAGTGTATAGTCATACCCTTTGGCAAAAACAATGTGCCCACAAATTACCACATAGGTGGTAACCCATTAAGTACAAAGAAAGTAATTAAGGATCTGGGGACCCAAGTTGATAGCAATCTCTCTTTTGACAACCACATTGCCAAAGTGATTAGAAAGACCTTCTACATAGCCCACCTCATCATGAAAGGATTCGCATCTAGATCAAGAGAGGTAATCGTGCCCCTTTATTCATCCCTCATCAGGCCCATCATAGAATACAATGCACCCTTTGAGATGTACCTTACCCGACACCTGCAGCAATTAGAAAGACCCCAAAAGTACCTCACCAGGAGGATCAAGGGACTCGAACAGATGCCATATGCTGTTCGGTTAAAAAAACTCCAGCTCTACTCAGTTGCATACCGCCTACTTCGAGGCGATCTATGCCTGACATATAAAGCTATGTCCAACCTAGAATTAATGGACATGCTCCACCTCAGTAAATCTAAATCCCTTAGAGCCACGCGCTCGAGGGACTTGAACCTCAGCACAGAAATAAATAGAACATGCTGAAGGGACAGATTCATAACCCAGAGGCTCCCTTCGCTCTGGAATAGAATTCCAATTCATGTTAGGCAGAGCACCTCACTGACACTCTCTTCAAGAAGAATCTTGATGAGTGGATGGGGGATCGTAGGTTTGTCCCGGGGATTACTTCCGTGTCACTATTAGACAGAGGCACAGTAAACTAAACTTTAAAAAGGGCACAGTATACTCAAATCAGGGGGTGGCGTAAGCCAAACACAATCGGGCTAGGCTTATAAATGCCCCAGGGCAGGTAGCCTAGTATGAACCTATGAACCTATTAAATCATAAAGTAACTTATTAAGATTATGCCTTCTTTTAATTTGGCATAATTTCACATATAATTTAATTTTCCTCTTTATTGTATTTTTAGTCTTGTGCAAAATATCAGTGGTCACATCCTCCAACATTTCCAAGAGAGTAGTTTGTTCTCTACTTAGCCAGTCCTTAAAGCCTGGTGAGTTTAGCCTATACATTGGAAACCTCCAGTGAAATGAAGAGGGTCCGCCACATTTCTATAAACTTTTCAGGTTCAATATGCATGGTCCAATATAGTTAGTGGGCCAACTTTCATATTATTAATCATAGTCCAAAAGGAGGCAAGCACAAAACCAAAACTCACCAAGGTACAAGTACAAGCGGAGGAAATAAAGCCCCAATTATTCTTTTTCCTTCTCTTTATTTCAAATCCAGCAAATGACAGGTAGCTTCAGAACAAACAAACAGATCGAGTCTCCAAAACACCAAGCACATAAACGCTATGTCTCCACACTTGCGTTTTCGTTTACTCCACTTCTTCGGATGCAAATGAATACTCTTAACAAATAAAATCCCATATATATATATATATATATATATATATATATATATATATATATATATATATATATATATATACACAGATCATTTAACTTAATTGATTACATATTAGTCAATTAAATACTTATCCAATTTCATTGAATAACAAGTTAAAAATATATCTTACAAATCTTCACATTTATAAACTAATGTACCTACAAATATATAATTAATTTTAAAATAACTTAAAAATTCATTTATTCATTTAGTACACTAAATGTTAATATCTTTATTGTTAAATAAATAAATAGATTCATTTATCAAATTCATTGAGAAATGCATTGTAATGGTCAAAACATACTTCAACAGCACCATCTACTGGTAGATGTATGAATTTCATCCTAAAAAAAATTCTTATAAACTACTAATATACAAATAGTTTGAACTAGCATAAAATGCATTTTTTATATATATGTAATGCAAACATTCTCACTTTCTTTAAATTAAAATAAATTACAAAAAGCTGTACTTCTAATTCATTAAAATTTCATTAAACTATGAAAGAGATTTTAGTTCCACTCATAACTTTGCTGCCCTCATTTTCAATACTGGGCCAAGAGACAAGGTGTCATTAAGCCCTGGTGGCTTATTAGCCTCTAAATGCAGCTGCCATAAAAGCTCCCTATACTCAATTGAGTTCTCCCAAGGTCCCCCTCTCACATCTTTTGTTACTACCTCAAGTACAAAGAAAGAAAAAATAGCTTCAACACATTTCAGTTTATGTCTGTAAAGAGCATTACTTATTTTGTTTGTCCTCATATCATAGTTATGCTCGTATATCCTGTTTCTTAATTTTCTCTCAGACTTGCCGACATAAAATGAATCACATTTTGAACACAAGGCCAAATATACTATTCCATTAGTCTGGCAGTTTGCAAACTGCCTACTTTGAATCACAATGTCCCTACTTTTAACAAATATTTTGTCCTTAGCACATATAAATGGACATTGAGAACAACTTCCACATTTATATGTGCCCTTTTTACCTTCTTTCATTCTAATAATTCTAGTTTTATTCTCAAAAAAATTTTTGAGGCTTTTCCCTTTGCTATATGTACATTTTAGGGGGTGTTCAAACAGTGAACTCAAATCAGAAATTTCCCCAAATTTTTGCCATTCACTCTCCAATAAGCTCCTGATTTTAGCTGCTGCTCCACTATAATCAAATACAAAGTTATTTCCTTCAAACTTGTCTTTATTACTTTTATTCTTTTGCCAATCATCTCTCCCTAGTATAGGCTGAAATTTACTCCCCCTCCCTTTCTTCACTTCATCTTCAATTTCATGTATTAGCTTAACGGGATAACCTCGGGCTAAAAACATATTACACAATCTCTTACATTCTTCACAAAAATCTACTTCTCTTGAAGTCATTCGGCTACCCCTCACAAACTGGCCTTTTATTATGCCCTTCTTTTGATGATGGGGGTGGGCGCTATTATATGCCAAAAATGAGTTAGAGTAGCTTTCCTTCCTATACACTTTAGAGAAAAATTCATTCTCATCCTTTCCTACAAAAATATCCAAATATTTGAGGATTTCCTTGTCCTTTACAAATGTAAAATTAAGAAAGTCAGTAGATTGGGAGATGTGTTCAAAAAAAAGCTGTAAACTCTGTATCAGAGCCCACCCATAAAAAAACACATATCATCAAGGAAGCATTTGTAAAGCTCCCAACAATGTTTATATTCAGAATTTATTATGTATTTATTTTCCCAAGCTGACAAGATTATATTTGCATATATAGGGACGCATCTTGCCCCCATTGCCACCCCCTTAATCTGTTTAAAAAATTCTCCTTCATAATGCAGGAAATTATTGTTTAAAACCAACTCCATTAAAGTCAAAACCAAATAAAAATCATTATGAGTAAATTTTCCAAAATTTGTCAAGGCCTCCTCAAACCACTCTAATCCCTCCTTGTAAGGAATACAGGAAAAAAGGTCTACAATGTCAATTGTAATGAAGGTTATGTTTTTATCAAAAAATTCATTCTTCAAATTTTGCAATAACTCCCAAGAGTCCTTCACTATGCCAACTCCCTCATTCATTACTTCCTTCAACTTCACATCTAACCATTTAGCCATAGGGGCTGTAATAGAACCCTCTGATGACACTATCGGTCTCATAGGTGGGTTTTCCACATTCTTATGAACCTTTGGTATGCCAAATATATTCAGTACTTTTGATTTTTCCACATATAAATACCTATATGTGCTAATATCAATTACTCCTTCTAATAAAAGGTCATTAAGTGCAACGAAGATTTTTTTGTTGCCTATATTTATTTCATTTATTGATGATCTCATATATCTCTCCTCATTTTCTAAAATTTCCAACATTTTGGCTTCATAATATACCTGATCCATCATAATGGTCCCCCCACCTTTATCCGGTTTAATTACTCTAATACTAGGGTCCCCTGTTAATTTCTGTAATAATTAATTTTCTTCCCTAGATAAATTGGAACTTACCCAATTCTTCGATAGCTCATTTCTTATTTTCTTTTCCATTATTGTCTCAAAATTCCTTAACTGCTGGTTCAAAGGGGGGGTTGAAAATACTCTTTCTTATTAAGACATTTTCACTAGAAGTACTTTTCTCTTGTCCTTGAAAAATAAGATCCAAATTTTTCTTTCTCAAGAAGAGTTTTAAATCTGTCAACACTTTACTAATGTCTGCCTTTCTATTTGGTACAAATTTCAGACCCCTAGTAAATAATTGGAAGAATACTTCTGTAATTTCTATTCCACTATAATTATAAATATTATAATCATTTAATTTCCAAACACAACCTTTCTTAATAATCATACTGGCTAGTGGCCTAGATTCCACACCTTTCATCCCAGTATCTACCATTTTTTGAATACCTTGTTTCTGTACTAGTACTGTTGACCCCCCCCCACTTGATAGTTTTTTTGCAAATTCTTTTGATAATTGTTCCTAATTCTTTCAGACCTCCCCAATTCTGGATACTCCTGGAAATCACTCAAATTCTCATATTCCCCTCTTCATTCAAGATTATCATGTTCCATTTGGTCATTAAAGTTGAGGTCTATACTATAGCTTTGAGGAAAAACATTTTTTGGCTTTGGATAATTTACTTTCTCTTTATACTCTTTTACATCCCTATCTAATTTCCTACATTTTCTTTCATATATATTCCGCATAGTATTCTCAATACTTTTTAAAATCTTCTGATATTTGATTTGACTTTCCTCAACAGAAAAAAGTAAATCACTAATAATTGATGAATTAACTTCTTCCATGCTTTTGTTCAAACCATCCATTTCCCTTGTATTTTCCTTAATAATTGCTTTAACAATCTCTAACCCACAATTATCAAAGATGGTTAACAAGTCTTGATGAAATTCACTTCCAAACTTAACTTTGTTAGGGTACTTACATACCCTTAACCCTTTAGGTACTATTTTCAGTTTTAAACACTCATTCAAGTATGCATTCTCAAGTTCCAAACTTTTAAATTTGTATAACATTTCATCAAATAACTTCATGTTATGGTTGAATGTTAAATTCACATCATTAATATTCAGCTTTGGTACATTACTTGCATTAAAACTATATTTATAATTTAAAACAGTCACAAAGTCCTTTTGGTGCTGTTTAGAATTCGGAATACGTTCTCTATTCAAGTTACCTGCTGCACAGCCACTTGTTAAAACTTCACTGTACCCTTTAGTTAAAGTCCTGTTGTTTTTCGGTCTCACCACGCTCTCCTGCTCATTCCAAAAATTGGTTTGAGTCTCAGATTCCTGCTCAGTATCTGTCCTAAAAATAGCAGGTACACCTATGTCCAGCTCAGTTCCCTCATTAATAAACAAGGAATCGGATTCCGTTGTATTCTCCAACACGCTAGCTTTTTTCGAATTATGACCTTTCCTTCCCCTACTAGGTAGGGCTTCCTGGTTCCCCGGTACTGCTGAAGGCGACGTCAAATGGGCGTCGCTTTTCCTCGTCAATAACTCAGTCAGTTGAGTTAACTGGCCAGAAAGCTTGTCCATCCTGTCGGTGTTAGCCAATCCTGTCTCACACATTGCTTTAGTCAAAGAGCACTCCTCCACCTCCATAACGAAGCAAATTCACAGTCCAAAAGGAGGCAAGCAGAAAACCAAAACTCACCAAGGTACAAGTACAAGCGGAGGATATAAAGCCCCAATTATTCTTTTTCCTTCTCTTTATTTCAAATCTAGCAAACGACAGGTAGCTTCAGAACAAACAAACAGATCGAGTCTCCAAAACACCAAGCACATAAACGCTATGTTATTAATCATGTTCAAATGTTCCATCAAAATCAACATTTTTGTCAGTCCTAGACCAAACTTTTCACCTTCTGTTATAGTATGGATATCCCTGGTCTTAGTTCCCCTGTTGGAGGTTTTCAAAAAAATCTAACAAGCCTAAGTATTTTAGTATTATTCTAATCTTTTTCTCAAATTTTGAATTCTATAACTGACTGATTACTGCTATGTCTTTACTTCTTTTATATCTCCTGTATTTTTACCTTTTTTTCTTTATATTTTCTCAAAACCCTTAAATCTACAAAAGTTGCTGCTATCTGTATTTAAGTATTTTTAAAATGATGTCTTTTTGGAGGAGTTGTGGAAACCAAGTTTTTCTTAGCCCATGCCATACCAGTCTGTTTCTTTTCTTGTTTTAACCCTACAGCCCTACACGTGCCTAGTTACACTGATTAAGGTGGGATGTACACTGTCATCTGCGCTTGGCTGCCCCTTTATTTTGTACGGGACATACATCAGCAAGCAACACCACCCACCAACATGCATGGGAGATGGTTTCCATGGTCTTCACCAGTGAAATTTAACCGTCCGTATATAATCCCTATGGTTGCACACCTCAGTTTCTGTTGGAGAGAGAGGAAGAGGTAACAAATCATGACACTTCATCTTTCTCCCTTCTTGCCTGGCTCCTCCAGTGTCACGACTGGTAATTAAACTTTGGTCACTTTAGTCGCAGACTGGCCTTCATCCTTGAGCATCACAGAACTAGGTGACAGAGATTTTTTTTTTAAACTTTTATAACAACTTTTTTTTTTTTTTTTGGGCAAGTAACCATTGAATCTTTCAAGCTGATGTAAATGCTTAGAGAGGTGCATGCCCAAACAACAGATACATATTCTGTGATGAGTCTAACAAATGATGAGCCTAGTGGAACCAAGAGTTCCTTAAACTTAGAGTGAATACCCTGGCAGATAAATTATTTGAGGTGGTAGAAGGATTTCCTAACTATAAACAAGAGTTGGTGGTCAAGCAAAAGTTTTATCAGTGTAAATACCTAGATCTCTGAAAAGTGTATCTGTTTTGAGGAGGAAGCTTTTTGAGGTAAATGTTTGCTTTTCCTAAGGGAGCTTTACTGCATTTAATGGTGAACCCATGATTAACCTACAAGGTGCTTGTGTGGTCTAATCCTTGCTGTAGAAGTTTGATGTGTAAAGACACTTAACATCTGCCTTCATTTTGTAATTGTCTGCAAACTTGGTTAGCTACAGTTCTTTGACATTCTGTCTTACACTAGAAGTAGGTGCTAAGATGTGGGAACTCTGTGGCTGAACTTTAAGTGATCTAGTTCAGCTAAAGGAGATGCCTTCAGCCTTTACAGCATGGGCTGTGGCAGTGATCTGTAAGCAATCCATTGGACTTCAAAGGGGATTATCAAATCATAGGGTATGGTGTCAAAGACCTTTGCCAGGTCCAGGTAAACATTGTAGACTGACCCTCATCCAGTTGCTTAGTAACTTTTTCAAAAATGTTTGCATGGTTGAGCATTCCTGATCTGTCTTTTATAAAACTAAACTCACTAGGGTCAAAGAATTGAAAGTTTCCTTTGCTGATTATTGGCTTTGCAGTTCAACTTTCCATGACCTTGCAAGATATACCAGTGAGGCTAGGAAGTTTATACTTGCCCAGTTCATTTTAGGAGAAACTCCTGTACAGTGGCACCATTGTAATCCTTCAACATGCATCAAGGATGTAACCTGTTAAGAGACTTTGGTTAGAGGTTTAGGAGGGTCAAGTTAGGTTATTAACATTTTTGTAGCATACAGCTGACGATGCTGTTAAAACTAGTGTAACTAGTGGTATTAGGGGAATTGTGCCATTTGTATTTATCTAGGAGGTTGATAGAAAGTAAGCAGATAAGAAATTCTTAAAATTAGTGAGATTTGATTGGGTTGTTGAAAGAGGCTTTGAGGGAGGTCGCTGTTCATAGGTTCATAGGTTCATACTAGGCTATCTGTCCTGGGGCTTCCGCCACCCCTTGATTTGAGTATACTGTGCCCTTTTTAAGGTTTAGTTTACTGTGCCTCCCATGTCACTATTAGACAGAGGCACAGTAAACTAAACCTTAAAAAGGGCACAGTATACTCAAATCAAGGGGTGGCATAAGCCATACAGAATTGGGCTAGGCTTATAATTGCCCCAGGGCAGATAGCCTAGTATGAACCTATGAACAAACTGTCACATTTCTAACAAGCAGCTGCTACAGGTTAAGCTGCACACTGTGTGCTAAAGCACTTTAGTTCTGACTGCAGATGTAGTACCGCCTAGCACTTTGCACCAAGGTGGCTGCTCCCTTCACCCCGCCCTAGCTATGCTTCTACCTGAATATACTTTTTAAGTCCACCCCAGTGGTCATCCCAGTGGAGGATTAGACATAGCCCACTTCCATAATGTATTCCTGAATTGGTGAATCTTGTATGGCAAGCTATACAACATGCAAATAATGGGTTCCAGCAGCACTCTATGATAATGAACCCGATTACCTGTGCTTGGCATAGTTCAGTGATGCATAACCCCTGATGGTCCCCAAAGTCACCCATTCCCACAGCACTGCACTGTAATGCTTGCAGTACTGCAACATGGAACACACACAAGGTGGTCTCCCAATTTGTGCTGCACTTGTTAGACTAAATCTGTATACTTCATGTAAAGCCATTCTTCATCTTCAAAAGAGCCAACATGTCATACTAATGTGCATGCATGCTGAAGTCTCCCAACATGGAGGAAATGCTTTGGATGAGATGTTAAGACAAGGTCCCATTTGCTTGAGTTGGTGGTAACTCATGTGGGTGTAAAAGATTCCATGGCACTTTTGAAGAGAGTATGGGAAAGTTCACAGATGTCTTTGCCAAATTTCCTCTAATAGTAGTCAACAGGGGATGAATGGATAGATATACAAATAATAAATAAAAATACCTTCTTGAAAATAATCCTTCAAAGGTGTCGTAACTTTTTTATCACGGTGTATTTTGCAAAGTGGTAGTATTCAACTGGATCTCACACTTCTGACAACTTTTATAGTAGTTGGACAGCAGGAGCACAGTTGTCTTACAGATGCTCCAGTGTTGTCAGGTAACATTTTGGAGATTTTCATAGAGTAATCCTAACATTCCATGTTGTTGCTGTGAGCACCATCGATGGAAGTTCTGCTCCCATCATTGATAGCTGTGCTGTTCAGAATGTGGCCAGGGCACTACATGCTGTTATTGTGCTATAACACTGTTGTAATACTGCTTTCCCCGTGAAAAGGGGGGCTGGTGGATGATGCACCCTACAGACATGGGACAGATTGAACTATTTGAAGTGAGGTGCATTCATTTTGTGAATGGTGATTTTATTTTAATTGTTATAATCATCTGTAAAGGGAAGAAATGGGATGTGGAAGCTGCAATCCATTTGTGCTTAGCTGTGAAGATAGTGTGTCCTGGTAGTTGTCCTGTTTTTTGCATGAAATAGTGAGCATATGAATTTTTTTTCCGTCATTGTACAGCATCATGCTTCCATGACTCCAGTTTTGCTGCTGCTGTGAAGAACATTAAGTGATGACATCTTTTAACGGGCAGAAGCTTCCGTGTTTCGGCTTCTGCCCTGTGTTAACAGCTACTGGCAAAGTTATTAATTATGACATTCTAGACTGCTGGCAGGCTGTATCAGAACTACCTAGATCCGACAGCTAGTAGGAGAACTTCAATATGAAAAAAATCTCTCCAGCTGATATAATGTATGTCATCACTGCCCTGAATACCACAAATGTAGCACGACAATTAAGTTACAGTGCAGGTACACCAAAATAAAAGCATTGCGTGTGGTCTTCCTTTTAGGTGCTGTTGAGTTTGAATGAGACAAGGCAGATTACTGGGCTCTACATGCACACAACACTACAGCATAATCAGCAATGCTGGTGTTAATGAGTTAACATAAGTACACTTTATTAACTTGTCCGTTTATCCAACATAAAACTCACAGGATGTACTGTTTAACAAGGTAATATTTAATGAATAGTGTTGTAAATCTTTATTTATTCATTAAATATTAGCTGGATCACACTTTCCATTTTGTCCCTTTATTTATTTTTTTTGTTTTGCTTTTTTTTTCTACTTCTGCTCTTGTACTCGGCACACAAAATGAAATGATTAGCAGAAGGTATTTGAATTGTATGCTATATGCATACAGAAACCAATGATTTTTATTTTAATTTTTTTTAATGTTAAAGCATTCACTTTTCTCCATGGGTGCACATTCTTTGTGGGCAAGCAATTGTCGGGCAGTTCAAAAAGGCAGAAGAAACTATTGGACATTAACTTTAACCATGTTAGGGCACTGATTCCAGTGGACCATTTTCATATTTATTCTGGAGAATAACAAAAAGATGACGAAACCGTCTAAATATGGAAAAATGATGGAAATAAAGAATATCTCAATAGTTATTTTGCAGCTGATGTATATTCAGTAAGGGTACAGATGAACTGTACTGTCTTCTAGTGCGGTGTGTACCAATTTATAGTAATAAGTTTGGTAAAACAAAAAAAAAACTAAAAAGGGAAAGGATGATGAGGAGTAAGTGACAGCAAATTATGAAGTATAAATCTGAGTGGTGTAATAGTTTGTTAGGGGTATAGTATTAATGGTAATCTAGTAGGCCCATCATGGGGAAAACTGTCATCCGTGTCCAGGTATGTTATGCTTATATTCAGGAAGGCATACCAGTTATTGGGTTACAAGTATTAGAATATCTTCTTGATGGCATGTGCAGGAAGCATCTTTAAATGTGAATTTATGAAGTTGTGATGATCTGAATTTAGTGTACAAGTTGATTTTGTTAAGTTTATAAGAAGGGTTTTCCAGGTCTGAGTAGTCAGTATAAATTAAAGTGGTCTAAGCTGTATAATATAGTTCTAAGAATTTATAGGGAGGGAGCATAAAGGAGAGTGACCAAATCAGTTGGCACAGAGTGAGAATTAATTTAGATTGTAAATGAATGCATTTAATAGTAGGTTTGATCTGTGTTGTAAGGTAGCCACTTAGCTTCTGTTGATATTGAAGAGCAGTGTGTTCTCGTTGAGAGGCTAGTGTGACCAGTCTTCATATTTTATTAATTGTTTGTAGGGATGCTAAATTCTTTTTTTGGAAGCTGTTGAGTGTGTAGGCAGTTTGGACTCCAGCTATGCGTAGAGGGTCCCTCTACTGATTGCCACCCTGCCTTTAGAAGATGTTGAAAATTTTTTCTACTGAAAAAAGCAATCTGTTGACTTTAGCTGTGGTAATTTCACTAAGATATTGATACCTAATTGTTTGGTTGTTTCCATTGGTTCTTGGATATTTCAGCCAAGGTCAGAGCTGGTTGGATAGATGTGCTGCTAATTTATGCAGGAATGTCTGACCATGCCATCAAGCTCAGGATACAAGCCCCTGATTCAATGCTTGCTTCTCCATACTGCATTACGTTGTGGCAGCCAATTGCTAAGCACAAACCAAGTCAAAAAGTACTGGACTGTCATTCCCACAAGACAAGGAGACATGCCCCTGGTTTGCTACCCATTTCCCTCTATGAATATTACATTAGGACTGCACAGTTCTGCCTCCAAGCCAAGGGAGGAAGCTTCTGGTTCACTGCATGCTTCTCCATAATGCATATTCGAGTGCAGAGCCTGTAAGCCAAGGAAATAAGGCCCTAATCAGCTGACAGCTTCCTCTACCACATAACGAACTAGGTACAGGCCGACCTTACTAGTGTGCAAGCTTTATAACAAGATGGCAGTTCATTCATTCAGTAGTAAAAAAAAAGTGGGGGGGGCAAACAATTAGTTAGGAAATTTTTAAATCTGGAAAGTGTTTGCATACATAATTCCCACTGTGATAGGTGACTTGAGCAATTGAGTGTGATTATTTCAGTCAAAGGCCTTGGTCAGGTCTATGAAGATGGACTCACGTTTTGGAGGCAGTTATCATTTATTGTATATAAAGCAAACGGTGCTCTTCCCGGCACTAAATCCATGTTTGAGAGAGAGAAAGACATCGTTGTGGATATATTCAACAATCTGGAAGAAGGCACATTTTTTTTTCAAAGTTTTATGTAGCATAGGTGGGATGGATATTGGTTTAAAGTCAAAATCCAAGAAGTGAGAGCAAAAAGGTGCACACTATGAAGAGAAATAATAAACTAAGACTGCAGTTATGATCTGCTGATCTGTTTAAATGTCTTGTGCAGTGTGAAAGGTATAGTAGGACAAGCTAGTGGGATGCTTGAGTATTAGATGCCCACACAACAGATGTCCTGTCAGCTGTGTATAGATTACTAGAGTAGCTGGATAGGGAATACTGAGCACCAATTTCTGGAAGCCATAGTCTATTAGTGTTACTGTGATGGGAGGATATTTAGAGATTGCTCACAAATGCAGTGAGAATTCATGTGTAATTTATGAGGAGATGACATTTAAGCTGGCGCCATTGTATGCTTGAGGTGAGATGTTTTGTACTTTGATATTTAAGGACAATGACTGCAGGAATTGCTCTGGTTTTGTGTGTGTGTGTGTGTGTGTGTGTGTGTGTGTGTGTGTGTGTGTGTGTGTGTGTGTGTGTGTGTGTGTGTGTGCGCTCGCGCGCACGTTGAAGGAGAATGGTGCATGACTGAAATGAAAAGAGACTTGGAAAATCATTTTGCTGAAGCGGTGGCAAAAGTATAAACCCGTCTGAAACTATTTCCTAATATGATGGATAAAGGTGTCACCATGGTGCCCCTCATGAAGGCTTGTGAAAATGTTTGGTATAGGACAGCTGTAGTGTATTATGCAGGTAAACTGCATGGAGTTGTGTTCCCATACAGGCTCACAAATTGTCATAAAATAGCTAATTGCTTGAACAGATATTGCTGCTGGCAGTGCAGAGCTGTGTCCCATCTCTATTCCTTCCTTCTCTTGCTATTAATCTGTACACCCTTGAAACTCTCAACAGTTTTTCCACCATATCTTCCAGTAAAATATTGATTCCATGTACCATTTTCCTAAAGAAAAAAGATCATGTACACCCTTGAAACTCTCACCAGTTTTTCCACCATATCTTCCAGTAAAATATTGATTCCATGTACCATTTTCCCTAAAGAAAAAAAGATCATGTGTCTGTTGTATGTAGTACACTCCTCCTCCTGCTGACAGGTACAAAAGTATTCAAGTATAAAATTAGTCCTTAAAGCAAGGTGACACAGTGCTGAGTTGTGGTATGATGATTTTGATTTGTATTTTGAATATTTTTAATGGCTAATACAAAATGAATTTAGTGGTCTTCAGTTTATAGCCTTGTACTTGCACGTCTGATTAAAAAAAAAGCTGCTGTATTCCTAGTGGCCAGCACTTCTGGATTAAGTTGACGTGAATACTGAAGAATCTTTAACAACTTTGTGATTAACTTTTGAGGAATATAAACTGAATTGACTTGACTGCTTTTTGAAATGCATGTTGAAAAAAAAGTCCTATAACCTGTTCATTTTTTTCAGGAATATGTGGTAAACCTCGGATTGCAGATGTGGGTGGTGTTCCATACCTGATTCCTGTTGCCAAGCTAGATAAGGTACTGTACTGGAGTTTAACCAATGATTACATGAGGTTTGTATATCCAAAGCCTTTCAAAATCAAGAACACTTGCCTCTGCTATTGGTTTTAATACCTCCTTTTTTATCCACTTTTGCTCTTTTCTCTTCCCTATACTGACCTCTCCTCTTGACCTCCCTACTGCTTTTTTCTTGACTGCAATATCCTTAATTTTGTGGCCCAGCATTTTACTGTAGTTATGCTGCAGTAAAATGCAGGTTTACTCTGAATTGTCTATACATTGCATTTTATTTGGTTAGATTTTTTGTGTGCGTATGTGTTTATAGAATTGCATTGGTTAATAATTTTTATTATAATGTTTTCATGGTCTACCTCAAAATTACCCTTTGTTTTTAAGTTGCTTATTATATCTTAGCAGACTACTATTTATTTAATAATCAGATAAGAGGACTGATCTTTGGACCCCCTTTCTTCATAACTTGGGCTATAAGTACAAAGTTAAACTTGCTGTAATATAATAATAATAATAATAATAATAATAATCATAATGTAAAAATAACTACCCGCACTGTCGTCTTGGTGCTCATGGATCAAGCTGTGACCACAGCCTAGATGGCCCAAGTTCACTTAGTGACCTGGGCACTGGAAGATAAGAATGGAAAGGATAACAATGAACAGGTAACAAAAGCACAGCCATCCTGAGAGGGGGGATGGCAGCCCAGTTTGGTGCTTGTCTGATGACTGACAGGTTGGTTGTGCCAACAAATAGTCTATAGGGCTGAAGATTGGTGGCCATCAGATACTGTAGAAGCTATAGCTGGGCATTATGTGCAGAAGTGTGCATGAATCCATTTCTGGCAGTGTTTGAGTCCTACTTACCGAAGGCAAATATGAAGTAAGTGGGAGATAAAATTAGCAAAACCCCAGATGGTCATGGTAAACACTGCCTTCTCCACATTTGCATATGTAACATGAGTTTTGCTAAGTGCAGCAATACGCATGCTAAACTCTTTTGGCCCCCTGACAATAGATTGCGTTTCAAAGCATAGTATAGGAGCTGCTCAGAGGACAATCGTTTCAGTACTTTTGGCTAAGGAACCCATGTTGGGTTGAGCTGGTACCCAACAGGTATAGAATGAAGGACTGTAGACAAGTAGCAATGGTGATCCACTTCATGTAGGGCAGGACAATACTAAAACTGAAGAAGTTCATAGGGGAGTACCAGATACATTTATTATATGGGCTAGGTGTCTACCGGTATACAGGGCTACTGTTTAAGAAGTTTGAGGTGCAACTTTCCTGCATACCTGTTAGCATATTTAAAAAGTAGATCCAAGCAAGTCATTAAATTATCCTGAACCATACTGTTTCCCATTTAACTGCCTCCAGTCCAGCAATCAGTGTCTCCTACACTGAGGTAGAGCTTGACCTTCCTTTAATGTAAACTGGTTTATTCTTTACCTTCCTAAATGACCAGAATAGGCAGTCCGCATAGTGGCCAAGCAAGGTGTTTTGGTTGTTACCCCCTCTCATACACATATAATACACATGTACTTGGAATGTTAAACATAATCATATCCAGTAAAGAATATTTACCCGATTGCTTTCTTTGGTTTTGCTTCCCATTGACTAATTGTTCCAAGCACTGAAGGGCAACTTAACCAATTCATATTGATATCTCCAAGGAATATGAAATCCTTTCTCAGTCTTGTCATTTTAGGTAAAATCAAGAACCTTCTTTTGAGGGCTTTGATTGATTGGGAAGAGACATGTAAGCAACCCCTTTGAAAGATTTTGTACAACCACTTTACAAGATCAGAGAGATCAATCATTTAATCAGGCTCCCTTTTTTCTGTGAGTGTTTTTCTTACACTGCCCAATAACACCTTTACCAACAACATTACTCACCCCCCCCCTCCACACACACACACCCACTACACTTATCAATGTGCTCTGGTAGAAGATGGAATTTGAGGTGTTTGAATTCAGCCATTTTTTATTCCCAGTATGGATGGGTTTTCACTAACTGTCTACCTTCCTTGCAGCTCCTTATTACTGTACAGGATATTTATATTCATATGTAAAATGTTCAAACATTCATTACATTGACGAATGCTTCTTTGTTTTGCCTTGCTGTACATAGACAAGTTGAGTGCAACTTCCTTGCCACAGTTAAAACCGCTATCAGGATTCATTTTTATGCCCCCTGATCTGATTACTCTGAAGATCGCAAGTGACCAGTATATAATAATATATATCAAATGTAGGTAAAGTAAAATAAAATAACCAGCTCAGAAGGACCTTTTGTGCCATCTGGGTGGATATGAACAAATAATGAGCAGGTGGATTATAACCTTGATTAATACCAAGGCCGCCTTCCCATGAGTATATCCACCACACCCATGCCTGGGTAACTGCTAGTTGGATTGTCATGTATTTCTTGCTACCTGAGACTTGATAACATTTGCATGTACTAGTTTAATATGAATGTAATACCCCACAGTCCAAGAGCCACAGAAAGAAGTACATGAAAGGTATACTGTATCACTTCCATTTATGCTATTCATGGAATTATTAGTGGCAGTAGCTAACTTCAAGATTAACAACCCTTTTGCAAGTTTATATGCATTAGAACTCAGCCCATGTAGAGTATGTGTAGTGTCAAAATATCGTAGTCTAGATCAAAACTACCAGAAAAAATAATTTCTTTTATGTAACTTACCAATGGGACAACACATTTCAGGATGCGCTACTACCTCTGCCTAGTGTAATTAGGAAACCACTCAAAAATATTTTTATGGCTTTGGGCTATAGTACCATTGAGAGGAGAGTTTGGAGGTGCGCAGCATTGAATATCAAGGTGGACACCTTGGTTACGTGTATGTGTTGTAGCTGGAATTGGCTCAAGATCAGTAGATTTATCCTTTCCTCAGTACTGTGTAGATGGCAGTGTTAGCATGCTTAATGACAAGTAGAACAGGAGAGCTACGTATCCTATGGAAGGAGTCTGCAAGAAATGTAGCTGGTAAAGTGGAAGGGACATGAAGAAGGTGATGTACTTTGCAGTTTGGGAAGAAACAAACATGACAAACACACTGGTCTCTCCGAATGTAGTGATCTGAGAAAGTGCCAAAATGCTTTTTCTGAGTAAACCTTTAATTTTGGACTCATTATGTGAACTTCAAAGAGCAATACTTTTACATGTAATCATCTAACCTTATGAGCATCAACCCAGCAATATACATGGATAATCCAGCTGGTCTAATTAATAGCCTGTAGAAGTAGTGAAATCCTTTGCGGAATTCAGCCATATGTCACAGGTTCTTAGCTGTGAGACTCTTCGGAGACTCAGTATTCAGGTGCTGAGATTTTTTTTTGTTCAAGGAAAAATATGGAATGTAATGGCAGCTAAGAGTAGCTGCCCAACTTTAATGGGTGTGCTAATCTGCTGTTCGAAGAGATCCATGTAAATGATTAACTCCTAACTATTACTGAGAAAACGCTTTCTCTGCACTCGGTATGCAAACTTCACTGTGTAATACACTTGGTGGTTAGCTTTCAACCACATAAAAGTCAGCCAGAATTTAACTGTAGAATGCCCCACCAGTAATGTCCATAGGTAATCTGACTAACCTGAGTGGACTTTGCAAAAGAAGTGTTTATCATCGAAGGTAGAATTTAGTCCTGGGTATCTAGTCCTTAGTGAAGCCCTTTGATGACCCTTAGGTCAGTAAATGGGGCACTGAGCTGTTTTCTTAAAAAAGAAAAGCTGTAGAAGTTGAATTCAGCTGATAGTTGCCCAAGTCCAAGCTTTGATGTTTTGATCTTGCTGGACTTGTAAGGCTACCAGTTTACAAGTATTTACAACCACTTGTGCAGGACAAGCATATTGTTGCATAGACCCACATAAAATGTGATGACTTCATATTACCCACATCACAGCATTCTTTGTGTATGGAAGCTATCATATTTATTTCTGAAATATATTTCTGCTCTATATATTTTCATTAGAGCTAAGTGTATACACTGTGCATTTAAGAAAAACATAAAAATAGTGTATTTTTATAAAACGTTGGAGTTGGTAACAGTTAAGATCTTAATGCTTTGCCTAAGTACTACTTCATACATTCAGAGATGTATGATTTATTTGAAGTACTGTGTCAGCAGGGCCTTTCAACATTTTGCATCTGTTTTCTTAAATGTTACAATGATTATATCGAGATCGGGCAATAGCCTAATACCTGGCTGTATTGCGATATTCATCAGAGCCTTTTGGACTATACATATAGATATATTGTGTTGTGTTAGAGATACTGTTGCACTCCTGGTGGTGTACAGCTTTGTCCAATTTAATTTGCTTTTTACGTGTATGTATATATATATATATATATATATGTATATATATATATATATATATATATATATATATATATATATATATATATATATACATATATATATATATATACATATTGCATTCATTTCTGTTTTTACCCTTCTGACATGCCTGCTTATTTCACTTTTTTATTTCTGTCTTCTACTTGCTCGACTCATTCTTAGTTTGCCTGAAGGATGAGAGGCCTTTTACTCATCTATATGGATATTTTGCTGAAATTGTTTGCTGAATTTTATTGTAATCAGTAGCCAAGACCTCCTCAGTTAACTGGTTCTCAGTGCTGCACAGAAAACATTTACTACAACTTGACAGTTTAGCTGTTTGTTTTTGATATTATTTAGGCCATGCAGACTCTGTAAAGTGTTTGAGTATGTCCTGATACAGTAAGTACTGCGCTTAATTTTCTATTTTGGAGTACCAGTAAAAACTAAAACCTAAATGCATATGAATGATGGAATTGTTTTTACTGTAGTAGGCCATTGATAAATTATGACTAGTGCTTAGGTTACAGTAGTGTCTGCTCAGCTGCATGTATAAGGCAGCTGTTGTGTACCCATATGGTTCATTTTAATTTGTAATCAGCTAATGCACTGCTGTGGAGTTCAGTTTGGTAGAAGTACAAAATAATGCTTAAACAACACTTTTTTTCTTTCCCTGAGTTACATAAGCTGTTTTTAGCTTAAAAAGCTGTTCTCTATTTGTTGTTGTTTTTGTTTTTCAATCCTTATCCAACTCCATTGTATTTGATGTATGCCCATATTTATTCCTGTTTTCATGACTACCGAGACACTTTCATCGTTGTGTAGTACAGCTTCCGTCTTCCTTCTCCTTCAGACTTCCCTCTGCTAGGGTTTCCTTGTTATTTGCTTACATTTATCTATCCCATTTTATATCTCTTAATCTGTTGTGCTGTATGCTTATTTAATGAACTTCTTCACTTCTTGAAGCAACTATTCTTGTCTAATTTACTCATTTCCATACCTCTTGCCATTTCCTGTCACTTTTAGGTCTTGTTACTTTTTCAGTTGTTTCTTCTGTGGTATTTTCTGGTCTGCATATTATTATGCATGCTAATAAGTTTGTTAGAGCATAATCCTCTGATAATGAAATACTTTGAAATAAATGTGCTTTACTTGCAGTTTGTGATAAATGCTATTATGCTTCTAACATTCCCATTTCACTTTTAATTTTGTCTTACTGTTTGTTTGTCTTTCGGCTTTTCCCGGTTAGGGGTCGTCACAGCGGAACTCCGGTCCGCTAATGATTGGCAGTAGATTTTTATGTACTGGCTTGCCGGGCCTAGCACACAACCTTCAATGAAGGAACGCCCATTCACGCATGTCGCCACACAGAAGACGGTCTAACTGAGAATCGAACGGGCAACATCTAACTGTGAGGCGACAACGCTACCGCAGCATCACCACCGCAGTTAATGCCATGAAAATGTTGTTTTGCACACTGTAGTTCTGCCATCATTAAACTTAAATATTTCCATTTTGGTTTTTCAAATCAGACTTGGACACTTTAATTTGATACAGGTTGTTTCTTTTATACTCTACTTTTGCCTTTCTGTGTTTTATTTGGTAAAATACATAATTCAGTCTGTTTAAACATTTTAGCACAACTTTTGTCAGCATTTTCCATGTTGTCATTTTTGTGGAGATTATGAAGGATGACATAAGGGAAATTTGGAAATAATAATATATTAATAAGGGTGAGATTAGGAGAAATGGAAGGAACACACTAAGAAATGGGGAAATATGTAAAGCAAAGCTGGATTTATCATGGCATACTTTTCTGCTACATTAATTTTCATATTCCAGGCCAAATCTTATAAGGTTTTATAATAGCAGAATTTAGTGACCATCTTTTATCCGTTCTTTTTCTGGAAAACAAGGAAGAGCACAAGATTTCTGATTATCCTTTATTTGTCTGTTAGTTATTGTTGTAGCCGGATGAAATTCCCTTTTGGGGTGAGGACTTGCCATTTTCTCTTTGGCAACAGATTGTTTCAGACAAATGGGTTCTGAAAATCATTCATCGGGATTAACAATGGCAGTGGGAGGAATTTCCTCCTTTCCAGGGAGGCATTTCTCGTCTTGCAGATCAAACTCCTTTGTTTCCACTTGTTTTACCGCATGCTGTTCCAAGGAGTGATTGAACCAGTTCCTCATTCCCAGGTAGGGAAAAGGTTTTGTTCAAGGATGGTTCCAAAGAAAATGCTTGGAGACCAGTTCTGGATCTTTCCTTCCTAAACCTGTTTATGATAGTGCCAAAATGTAAAAGGGATGCCACTTTACAACCTGTTAGCTTTTCTTCATCTTTCAAGTTTGCTAGTAACATTAGACTTAAAAGATGTTGATTTATCACATCCCAATTCATCCCAACGTCAGGCATTTCTTAAGGTTTTGTGTGTCTGGATCACATTATCAGTTCTGTGCCTTATCTCATGGACTATCCAATGCAGTGAGTGTGTTCACAAAGTGTTGAGCTGTAATTATAGCTCCTCGGAAGTTACAAGGTATCCACATTTTTCCATACTTGGATGAATTACTTGGCTTTGCAGAGTCTTTCATAATGTCAGGAATCAAGCTCTCTTTGGTGAGAGATCTCTTACACAAGCTCGGATTCCAAGAGAACATTCAAATGTCTTTAACTCCCTCACACAGGATTGTGTTCCTTGGATGTCAACTAGACATCACCGTTCAAAGAGCTTTTCTTCCAAAGGAAAAATATATCTTTATTTAGATTTATTTTTAAGGTTTTTACTCAGACTTCAGTCACTATGTGGGAATACATCAGGATTATGGGTCTCCTGGCATATGTAATTTTCATTATAGCCCTGGCAAGACTCCACATGAGAAAGAGATATTGGTATATGAAATGTTTTTGGTCTCAAGCATCAACACCCTTTATCTTTTCAGATCCTAGTCCCTGGGGTTGTCAGAGAATTTTTTTGGTGGACACAACAAATATCCTTAAATTCAGGTCTCCCCTTCTCCCTGCCTGCTTCTAAGGAGTCGGTCACCACAGGTGCTTCAGGCTTTGCTTGGGGAACAGTTAAGGAGAGAGAAAAGTGCAGGAGATGGGGAAAACCAAGGACAGACACAAGTACAAAAATATTAAGAAGATGCTTGTCCTGATCATGGCACCCCAACTCAACAAACCATCTTTGGAGCCTGAGACCTCCTCAAGTTGTTACAGACAATACCACACTCGTGTGGTACATCAACAAGCAAGGAGGATCCAGGTTGTACCCCCTTTGCAGACTAACCTTGTTAGCTTGAGATATAGCTTCACAGCACAAACTCACTCTACAAGCATCCTACATTCCGTCAGAGCAAAATTATGGGGCAGATAAGGAGAGCAGGACCAGGGCAGACCTTCACAAATGGAAACTAGATGAGGGGTCTTCCAAATTTCAGTCCATCTGTGGGGAGTTCCTCAAGTATACCTCTTTGCTTCTTCTCTGAACAATCACTGGAAAAATTCCATTCCAGGACTCGGTGAAAAAGCATGGAAGATGGATGCCTTTTCTTTTCTTTGGACAGGGATGTTCCTGTATATTTTTCTACCCTTTCCACTAATATCCCGGGTACTTTTGAAGATTCAGAGGGACTCCCCCAAGAAAATTGCAGTGACTCCCTTCAGGTCTGGGCAACCATGGTTCTCCCTTCATTTGAAAATAGCCAGGAGTAATTATCACAGTCTTCCTCACAGAATGGATCTACTCACACAAGATCGGGGTTGTTTGATACACCCTGACATCAGTCTTCTTCAATTGACTGCCTGGATGAAGGACATGCAGCAGGCAATAATGGAGACAAGAAAGCATGCTACTTGAAAACCTTGTGTTAGCAAATGGAAGGGTTTTCTAGTTGGTACTAGCAACATAACTGGTGCCCATTCAGGTCTATTTTTACAATATTTGTGTGAATTAGTATCCTATGGCCTTTCTTATTCCTCTATCAAGGTTCATTTATTGGTCATTTCATAATGTCTGCATATGTTGCCTCCTTTTTCAAGGCAGTGTCATGTCAAAATGTTCTTGAAAGGGGTTTTCCCTCAAGATGCCTCCAAGTATACCAGTTGCTCCTCTTTGATATCACAATTTTGTGTTAAGGAGACTAACACTTGAACCATTTGAACCAGCTAGTTTGGCTGACTTGAGGTTCTTAGCATGGAAAACAGTATTACTGATTGCTTTGACCTCTGCAAAAGGGTATCTGAGTTGCAGGCTCTTAAAATGTCAATCCTCCCTCATTTTACATAAGGAAAGGGTTAGTTTTAGAACTAATCCTTCTTTCATGCCTGAAGTGTTTATCCGAGTTTACTTTAAGCCAAATTATCCATCTCCCCGTTTTCTTTCCTGAACCTAAAAATGAGGTTGAAAGAATAATCTGTACCTTGGATATCCACAGATAACTCAGGACCTATCTTGGCAGAACTAATTTTTTCAGATCTTCGGATCAATTGTCCATTTCTTGTGAAGGTGAGAAAGAGACAAACTGCTTCAAAACAGACTCTTTCTAAATGGTTGTCTGAGGCTATCACATGTTGTTATGCTAACCTTGACAAATCTAGTCCAGACAGGGTCAATGACCACACTCCCGGGGCCTTGGCTTCATCTATGGCTTTTTGGAAAGGGTGGGAACCTAAAAATATTCTAGAAGCTGCTACTTGGTCCTGTGTTCATACTTTTAGAAAGCACTGTAAGCTTTTTTCCTTTTCTAGGTCTAAATCAAGTTTTGTTGGGACCAATCTCCCAGGGTTCCTGGGCCCTTCTCCTTCATCCATTCAAATATAGTTATCTATGGTAATATATCCATACAGCTAAGGCTACAGCATCGGTGATTAATTTGAAGAACATAAAACAGTTGTGTAAGCTGAACTTGCCAGAACAGTAGATATTCAAAGGATCACTGATGCAGTAGCCATTCCTTGCATCCATCCCCTTGTTTTCCTGGATGTTTTATATGCTAGCGTGTGGACATTTATTTTTTGCTATTCCTAGCATTGTCCTTTCAGGGCTAAGCCTACCTCTCTCCACTGGCAGTAAAGCTGTGAAGGGCTTTACACCTAAACTTGTCTTTTTTAGTCAACTCATCCCGAGTTTAACAGCTTGGGCACATGAAAGGTACCCTGACGCTTTGGAAACTGTCCGACTGTTAAATCCTTGGTAGGATGCTACTACTTATAGTTAAGGCTGCTGGATTAGTGAACATTCAAACATCTATTGTTATGGTTACACAACTGTACTTTTTTCAACATTGTTTGTTTTCAGATTAAGTTCTAGTTAGTGTTCTTGTGGTTTTAATACTTTTAATATGGTATTTGGCCTCAGAAGCTCAGAACCCCTCTTTAATAATCTAGCCTGTCTGACCCCTACCCATTACTGTGTTCAGAGTTTTGACCTGACTTACACTAGCCCAACAAACAAAAACTATAGCAGAATTCTAATAAGAACAAGGCCTGTTTAAGCCAAATGAACTGGGTTATTCCTGATAAATAACAAAATTGTTATTAGTCTAGTAATAGTGATTCAGTAGTTACTATATACTAAGGTATATAGTAGCCACTTTTTAAACTGCAGTCTGTTTGTTTAGAGCCTGAAACATAAAGGCAGTAAGAGCTGCTTTATGTACTTCAGAACATGTCCCCTCTTTAATATTTTATCTTTGGATTCCAGTAATTGATTAAAGTAAATCAGTGCTAAGTATATCATTGTCAGTGTGCATTAACAAAACATTAGTGATGCAGCAAGTCTTGTAGAGCTAAAGTTGAATTGTGTAACGCACTGCATACTTTATATTTCATGACTACCAGCTCAGCATGCCTAACTCGGTAGACTACAAGTTTCATTCAGCTTTTTCAGACTGCTGTAAGGGTACTTTAGATTGTTTGATAATTCAGAAATAGGCCAGTTTACTTGGTAAAATCCATGCCACTCATCTCTTTTACAAATTAGAGTGCACTAGTATAATATTATGAACATTCGGCTATTTGCCCTGGATCTTTTAATACCCATGGCATAGCATCATCAAGAGTGAAAACATGATTAGAACACAATTAAGTTTTCACACATTTACAGAAGAAGTCATGATTGCCATAGTACATTCATTTTCTCTCAAAAAGATGATAGAAAATGAGGGTCCTACAAGGAGCATCTGCTCGGGATTCAGTTGACTGCCTAGTTTAAGAAATAGAGGACCCCACCAAAACCAAGCTTGTCTTCAACTTTTTGGAGTACGCAAGTTGTAAGTAGCAGCCGTCGTTAAGCACGTACAAGCGGTGACGCATCTGTGCTTGATTCATCCTCTGCAGCTACCTGTAAATGCTGAGCTGCTTTTTGTACTGCTTTTGTTATTTTTCCTCCTGTCTCCGCTTTCTTTTTGTTTTTAGCTGTTACTCACGCTGTACACTGCCTCTTTCTTAGGATCATCAGATTGTGTTTTTTGCTGTCAAGTGCAATACCAACTGATGTTTGAGAAACTGGATTACAGTTTACTCATTAAGTGCATAAAGACTAATTTTGAACTGCTAATAAGTGACACCCATTCTTCCTTCTTTGTTAATTGTTTTGTATTTTTTATTTTATTTATTTGACATTTGTTAACTGGGTTAGTCGGTCTGAACAGAAGCCCATTTTCAGCAGAGACCTGAGGAGCAAAGCTCCAGAATCACATCAAAGAAAGTACAATATAAAATGAAGTATCAGTATACAAAAGATATAAGTAGTTCAAGTTACAAAACCAGTTTATATAGAAAATTAACAATGAGAATAAAAAAAAAGTGAGACCCAAAAGTACAATAGAGTAACAAGTTTACAACACATTTCTTTTTAACAGTAGTAGCAAGAGTTTTAAAGAGTGTAGCTGGAAAGAAAGACAAAAGAGGGGAGTTTTCAACAATAGGTTCCCAGTTTTGTGTTTCTACCCACAGTACTAAGCTACAGGCACAAATTTGAACTCTGTAAGATTCTCTTGTAGACTTTGGAGAGATCAGGTGGAATTTAAGAAACATAGGAGTAACAGTTCTTGTAATGTTTCAGAGTAACTTCATTTGCATAATTATGATTTTTACAGTTTTTTTGGGTATCCTGGGTAACAACACAAAGAATACAGAAGGCATTATTGTACCCAATGTTTGGCTGAAATGACGATTATATACAGGAGGCAAAGTTCTCGAGAGGTGGGGTGTACTGTTTAGCATTAGATGAGCTACAGAGTATGCCTGACTTTAGTGGATGTGCACTGGTTAAAACTTAAATCCGAACTTAAGGTGTTGGCTCACAGTAGTCCCAAAGTATTTTGTAGTGCCATTTTTTAGAGTTTTACGTTTATTTGTAGTCATAAACAAATCTCATGATGCTAAATTTAAGTGGCTATTGTTAGTCCACCAAGTATATAGTTTGTTGAATCCTTCCAGAAGTCTGTCATCATTTCATTACTGAAATAAGTACATTACCTACAGCATTGATATAACATGTTAATAGCAACAAATCTAAAATATTGTTTTTTTTTGTTCTGTTTAGCCCTACTGCCTGCCAGACTTCAACCTTGTGTCCTGA